>NC_092110.1:29201646-29244146 GCF_045679555.1 Salvelinus alpinus
GATTTCCCCTGCCTCTGTACAGCACCTCACAGCTAGAACCAGTCAACCCACAAACCAAGATTAGCTATTTGCCCCACACACACACTTATGGGCGCACAAGAAAAGGTTGAAATACACACACACACACACACACACACACACACACACACACACACACACACACACACACACACACACACACACACACACACACACACACACACACACACACACACACACACACACACACACACACACACACACACACACACACACACACACACAGCTCCGACTCAGATTAACAGTAAAGGAAGAGCTTTGTTAAGGAGATGAAGGGAAATGTTCCTTTCTGTATGCTGGTCCTGAGAGTGGTGGTGAGGTGGGGGTGGGGTTTAGCACCAGGGTCTTACCATGGATGACCTCTGCCAGAACAACTATGTTGACAGTCTTTGTGTTGGTGTTTTGGGTCACTTCGTGCACCAGGGGTATATTTGACTACGCGTGTGCGTCAGTGAGTTTTACCTGGGATGTTCTCATCCAAATTAATGTTGATTCTGTGTGTGTATGGCTGTACCTGGGATTTGCACAGTGTGTGTGTGTGCATGGCTGTACCTGGGATTTGCACAGTGTGTGTGTGTGTGGGGGGGGGGGGGGGGGGGAGTGTGGGTGTGTGTATATGTAATCCTGTACCTGGGATGTTCTCAGCCCAGTCGATGTGTCTGGGTACCTGTGATGGGCTTAGTGTGTGTGTGTGTGTGTGTGTGTGTGTGTGTGTGTGTGTGTGTGTGTGTGTGTGTGTGTGTGTGTGTGTGTGTGTGTGTGTGTGTGTGTGTGTGTGTGTGTGTGTGTGTGTGGGTGTGTGTGTGTGTGTGTGTGCATGCGTGTGTAAGCCCGTACCTGGGATGTGTTTGGCCCAGCCAATGTTGACCACCAGCTCTCTGTCAGCCAGGTCACAAAGCGTGGTCAGGGCCTTGATGTCACTGTCGGGGACGGTGGGGTCTGGCATGGCGTAGATCTTCTCTGGTTCAGCCACCAGCAGGTGCGACACGATCTTGTTCTCTGCAAGGCAGCCAAAGGGAACTGGGTGACCACCGAGAGAGAACAGAAAGACAGGGTCAAATCAACGCACACCCACACATGGAGAACACTCTGTTGTGTTGTTAATATCACAACCGAATAGGCTGATGGCTATATGTATGTTCTACTGGTATCTGTATGTTCTACTGGTATGTGTATGTTCTACTGGTATGTGTACGTTCTACTGGTATGTGTACGTTCTACTGGTATGTGTACGTTCTACTGGTATGTGTATGTTCTACTGGTATGTGTATGTTCTACTGGTATGTGTATGTTCTACTGGAATGTGTATGTTCTACTGGTATGTGTATGTTCTACTGGTATGTGTATGTTCTACTGGTATGTGTATGTTCTACTGGTATGTGTATGTTCTACTGGAATGTGTATGTTCTACTGGTATGTGTATGTTCTACTGGTATGTGTATGTTCTACTGGTATGTGTATGTTCTACTGGTATGTGTATGTTCTACTGGTATGTGTATGTTCTACTGGTATGTGTATGTTCTGCTGGAATGTGTATGTTCTGCTGGTATGTGTATGTTCTGCTGGTATGTGTATGTTCTACTGGTATGTGTATGTTCTGCTGGTATGTGTATGTTCTGCTGGTATGTGTATGTTCTACTGGTATGTGTATGTTCTACTGGTATGCGTATGTTCTACTGGTATGTGTATGTTCTACTGGTATGTGTATGTTCTACTGGTATGTGTATGTTCTGCTGGTATGTGTATGTTCTACTGGTATGTGTATGTTCTACTGGTATGTGTATGTTCTACTGGTATGTGTATGTTCTACTGGTATCTGTATGTTCTGCTGGTATGTGTATGTTCTGCTGGTATGTGTATGTTTTACTGGTATTGTATGTTTTACTGGTATGTGTATGTTTTACTGGTATTGTATGTTTTACTGGTATTGTATGTTCTACTGGTATGTGTATGTTTTACTGGTATTGTATGTTCTACTGGTATGTGTATGTTTTACTGGTATTGTATGTTTTACTGGTATTGTATGTTCTACTGGTATTGTATGTTCTACTGGTATGTGTATGTTTTACTGGTATTGTATGTTCTACTGGTATGTGTATGTTTTACTGGTATTGTATGTTCTACTGGTATTGTATGTTTTACTGGTATTGTATGTTCTACTGGTATGTGTATGTTTTACTGGTATTGTATGTTCTACTGGTATCGCATGTTCTACTGGTATGTGTATGTTTTACTGGTATTGTATGTTCTACTGGCATGTGTATGTTTTACTGGTATTGTATGTTCTACTGGTATGTGTATGTTTTACTGGTATTGTATGTTCTACTGCTATGTGTATGTTTTACTGGTATGTGTATGTTTTACTGGTATTGTATGTTCTACTGGTATGTGTATGTTTTACTGGTATTGTATGTTCTACTGGTATGTGTATGTTTTACTGGTATTGTATGTTCTACTGCTATGTGTATGTTTTACTGGTATGTGTATGTTTTACTGGTATTGTATGTTCTACTGGTATGTGTATGTTTTACTGGTATTGTATGTTCTACTGCTATGTGTATGTTCTACTGGTATTGCATGTTCTACTGGTATGTGTATGTTCTACTGGTATTGTATGTTCTACTGGTATTGTATGTTCTACTGGTATTGTATGTTCTACTGGTATTGTATGTTCTACTGGTGTTGTATGTTCTGCTGGTATTGTATGTTCTACTGGTATGTGTATGTTTTACTGGTATTGTATGTTCTACTGGTATGCGTATGTTTTACTGCTATGTGTATGTTCTACTGGTATTGTATGTTCTGCTGGTATTGTATGTTCTACTGGTATGTGTATGTTCTACTGGTATTGTATGTTCTACTGGTATTGTATGTTCTCCTGGTATGTGTATGTTTTACTGGTATGTGTATGTTCTACTGGTATTGTATGTTCTGCTGGTATTGTATGTTCTACTGGTATTGTATGTTCTACTGGTATTGTATGTTCTACTGGTATGTGTATGTTTTACTGGTATCTGTATGTTCTACTGGTATTGTATGTTCTGCTGGTATTGAATTTTCTACTGGTATGCGTATGTTTTACTGGTATGTGTATGTTCTACTGGTATTGTATGTTCTGCTGGTATTGTATGTTCTACTGGTATGTGTATGTTCTACTGGTATTGTATGTTCTACTGGTATTGTATGTTCTACTGGTATGTGTATGTTTTACTGGTATGTGTATGTTCTACTGGTATTGTATGTTCTGCTGGTATTGTATGTTCTACTGGTATGTGTATGTTTTACTGGTATGTGTATGTTCTACTGGTATTGTATGTTCTGCTGGTATTGTATTTTCTACTGGTATTGTAGAGGTCTATGATGTTATTAATGCAACAATCAAATTATTGTCTTTTCACAACAGTCGGCTTTATTTTTCTTCAGTTGTCATTTGTTGTAAATGACTGGCACTGCGTGATGGAAGCTCAGGGATATTCTCAAGCCAAATACAATATTCACAAAATGATGTATGTATTGGAACAGTTTGAATCAAGTTGGCACAGTGAACTAGAGGGGCATAGACAGGGCAGTGACAGAGGCATTGTTTCACACAAAAGAAGACGGCATGGGGAGTGTTTATAATGTAGGACACAGGGAAAGTTAAATAAAACAAAAACAATTCCAATGAAATCATATCTGCAGATGAGCTCGCTACGGACAATTAGTAGCAGTCTCACTCCTGTATTCAAATGAATCTGCTGCTTAATCATGCAGCCAGATGACAGATGATCATGATGAGCTACTGAACCAAAATACCACTGAGAATGGAGAGAGGGGAGAGAGAGAGAGAGAGAGAGAGAGAGAGAGAGAGGGGAGAGAGGGGATTGAGGGAGGGGGAGAGGGAGAGAGATGGAGAGAGAGGAGATAGGGGGGGGTTTAGAGAGATGGAGAGAGAGGAGTGAGAGGGGGAGATGGAGAGAGAGGAGAGAGAGATGGAGAGAGAGGAGAGAAAGATGGAGAGAGAGGAGGGAGAGAGAAGAGAGAGAGAGAGATGGAGAGAGCGAGAGATGGAGAGAGAGAGATGGAGAGAGAGGTGAGTGAGGGGGAGTGGAGAGAGGAGAGAGGGGGATATAGAGAGATGGGGAGAGAGGAGAGAGAGATGGAGAGAGAGGAGAGGGGGAATATAGAGAGATGAAGAGAGAGGAGAGAGAGAGGAGATGGGGAGATAGAGAGATGGAGAGAGGTGGAGGCACAAAAAGAGAGAGAGAGAGAGACATTTGAAAGAGAGTGAGAGAAAGGGGAAGAGAGAGGGGTGGGAGGGAGAGACAGCGATGAGAGAGAGAGGGAAGAGAGAGGGGTGGGAGGGAGAGACAGGGATGAGAGAGAGGGAAGAGAGAGATGGAGGCACAAACATAGATAAAGACACAAAGTTGAGAGAGAGAGAGCACGTGAGAAAAAAAGAGGTGGCGAGAACAAGATAGGCAGAGATAGATGGATGGATAGAGTGAGGCAGAGAGGGGGTTGTTTGCATATCGACCAGAGCAGCCCCTACTCCAGGGACAGAGACAGAGAGAGAGGCTAGACTAGAGCTCTATCAGTCTGTAGCTAAATCTTATTTCATGTTTTCTTAATTACAATCAATGCCACCCCATTTCAACTCCCCTAGCCTTTGTTATGTGTGGATAATCAATGTGGACGGCTGCATTTGGCCTGGGTCCTATTAGGGCTGTTACTGTAGGTATTCACCATACTGGCTCAATGAGTGCTAATACACTCCGCTTATGAACAATAGAGGGGAATGGATACTTCTTCACTTCCGTAAATACATCTCATGTTGGAATGTTGAAGACAGCGAAGCCAGAATTCTGATCCACTGACTAGCTTGAATTGTGTTTCACTTTGGTGACATTGAGAGAGAGAGAGAGAGAGAGAGAGAGAGAGAGAGAGAGAGAGAGAGAGAGAGAGAGAGAGAGAGTTAAGCCTGTGTTGGCTAGCAGTAGGATCAGGATCAGGTGGGATAAAGCCAAGGGGTTACTCCAGCAGCCACATTCCTAATGTGATTTTCCCTCCAATTATTATTCTGATTATTTCTTCAGCTTTTATGCAGTACAGCATATTGTGTTCCACAACAATATGCTAGCATTAAGTAAAACGGTTTATGAGACGGAGCTGGTAAGCACCTCGCGGGGAGAGGAGAGTAGAGAGGAGAGAGGAGAGAGGAGAGAGGAGAGAGGAGAGAGGAGAGAGGAGAGGAACAGAGATAGCGTCTGTCTGTTTGCCCAATGAGTGGCAGATGGCTGGTGAGAGAGAAGGAGAGAGAAAGAGAGGGAGAGCGGTAACGTTGGTTTGATACGAAAAAGTACAAAATGTATGCACTCACTACTGTAAGTCGCTCTGGATAAGAGCATCGGCTAAATGACTAGAAAGTAAATGTAGTGATGTCTTTGCCAGATTGGATTAAATCTGGATTAGGCCCCTCTCTCTTTTCGTCTCCCTCTCTATTTCTTTCCAATGTTGCTTCATCACTTGCCCTTGCGTTCTCATACAATCATTTTCCCTCTCAGAAAGTTACACTCTCAGAAAAACCCTCCAAGGTGTAATCATGTGTATAACTACCAGGAAGCAACATCTCCGCAATATCTGTGTGTGTGTCTTCAAAGTGTGTGTGTGTGTGTGTGTGTGTGTGTGTGTGTGTGTGTGTGTGTGTGTGTGTGTGTGTGTGTGTGTGTGTGTGTGTGTGTGTGTGTGTGTGTGTGTGTGTGTGTGTGTGTGTGTGTGTGTGTGTGTGTCCTTACATGGCTTTTTGGGAGGCAGGGCCAGTTGAGGGTTGAGGTAAGGGCTGTTCTCAGCGTCTATCCGGCGCTTGTACTTCTGTCTACCACCACGCACCCGGTCCAGCCGCACACCTAGACAGACAGACAGACAGACAGACAGACAGACAGACAGACAGACAGACAGACAGACAGACAGACAGACAGACAGACAGACAGACAGACAGACAGACAGACAGACAGACAGACAGACAGACAGACAGACAGACAGACAGACAGACAGACAGACAGACAGACAGACAGACAGACACAGGTTAGAGATTAAACAGTTACACATGCGCAAAGATAGATCATAACCAGGGAGAAAGAGAGGAAATGGATGTGTGTGTTTTGGGATTGTTCTGGTTGTTATCATCCCTGTATAACAGTGTCCTGTGGCCTTAGCCAGTCGCTCATTTATCAAGGTGCTATAGCAGTAAAATATATCTAGTCGTGTTCCTCTCTCTCTCTAACCCCCCCTCTCTCGCTAGTCTTTCCACCTTAAAGACCTATCTCTGTCTTTAATTAATTGACACACAAAGGAGCCCTAATTTAATTATGCACAGCTCTCCTGGGATTGGCTGTTTCCTTGGTTACCACTTAAAGGTGGACAGGGAGAGGCCCATGTTATGTTGGGATGAGAGAGGAGAGGAGATAAGAGCAGAGGAGATAAGAGCAGAGGAGAGTAGGTGTAGTGGAGGGTCCTGTTCCTCTAGAGAACTCTCTGCAGTCAGAGACAACGGGCTGAATTTAGAAGTTTCTAAAGGAACCACACACACACACTCATGAACGCACCCCCCAAACACACACCTTTCTCTACCTTTCTACCATGGTTGATTAAAAAAATGAACCCACACACACTCTCTAGTAAGATGTCACATTAGTGACATGGTGAGTTTCTAGCGTAGACAGAGAAATGTCAAGGCCCACGACACAGAGCTGTTGCCAGCCTCTACTGCTAACGAGCTGTAACCAGATACACTCAGTCACACGCACACACACAAACAAACCTACAGTGCCTTGAAAAAGTATTCACCCCACTTGGCGTTTTTCCTATTCTGTTGCATTACAACCTGAAATTTTAATATATTTTTATTTGGATCTCATGTAAAGGACATAGACAAAATTGGTGAAGTGAAATTAAAAAAATAACTTGTTTAAAAAACTGATACATAATAAAAAACGGAAAAGTGGTGCGTGCATATGTATTCACCCCCTTTGTTATGAAGCCCCTAAATAAGATCTGGTGCAACCAATTACCTTCAGAAGTCACATAATTAGTTAAATAAAGTCCACCTGTGTGCAATCTAAGTGTCACATGATCTGTCACATGATCTCAGTATATATACACTTGTTCTGAAAGGCCCCAGAGTATGCAACACCACTAAGCGAGGGGCACCATGAAGACCAAGGAGATCACCAAACAGGCCAGGGACAAAGTTGTGGAGAAATACAGGACAGGGTTGGGTTATAATTTTTTTTCCAAAACTTTGAACATCCCACGGAGCACTATTCAATTAATTATAAAATTAAAATAAAAAAAAAGAAAGGATAGGGCACCACAACAAATCTGCAAAGAGAGGGCTGCCCACCAAAACTCGCGGACCAGGCAAGGAGGGCATTAATCAGAGAGGCAACAAAGAGACCAAAGATAACCCTGAAGGAGCTGCAAAGCTCCACAGCGGAGATTGGAGTATCTGTCCATAGGACCACCTTAAGCCGTACACTCCACAGAGCTGGGCTTTACGGAAGAGTGGCCAGAAAAAACCCTGAGAACACCATCCCCACAGTGAAGCATGGTGGTGGCAGTATCATACTGTGGGGATGTTTTTCATCAGCAGGGACTGGGAAACTGGTCAGAATTGAAGGAATGATGGATAGCGCTAAATACAGGGAAATTCTTGAGGGAAACCTGTTTCAGTCTTCCAGAGATTTGACTGGGACGGAGGTTCACCTTCCAGCAGGACAATGACCCTAAGTATACTGCTAAAGAAACACCCGAGTGGTTTAAGGGAAACATTTAAATGTCTTGGAATGGCTTAGTCAAAGCCCAGACCTCAATCCAATTGAGAATCTGTGGTATGACTTAAAGATTGCTGTACACCAGCGGAACCCATCCAACTTGAAGGAGCTGGAGCAGATTTGCCTTGAAGAATTGGCCAAAAATCCCAGTGGCTAGATGTACCAAGCTTATAGAGACATACCCAAAGAGACTTGCAGCTGTAATTGCTGCAAAAGGTGGCTCTACAAAGTATTGACTTTGGGAGGGTGAAAAGTTATGCATACTCAAGTTTTCTGTTTTTCTTTTTTATTTCTTGTTTGTTTCACAATAAAACATATTTTGCATCTTCAAAGTGGTAGGCATGCTAAGTAAATCAAATGATACAAACCCCCAAAAATCCATTTTAATTCCAGGTTGTAAGACAACAAAATAGGAAAAATGCCAAAGGGGGGTGAATACTTTCGCAAGCCACTGTATAATGAAAAACATGCACGTTGCAGGCTGACATGTATGGTTTGATGGCTTTCACATACTGTATGGCCAGCTACAGGACTGTCACACATGTATAGGTGTCCTTACTGAGAGAGAGAGCTAGATATATATATATATATATATAGAGAGAGAGAGAGAGAGAGGAGTGGGATTGAAGGAGAGAGGGAGGGCTAAGGGGAATTGGAGGAGAGGAGAGAAATGGAGGAGAGGAGTGAAACCCATAGGAGGAGTGACAGAGAGGAAATTCATTTCATCATGTCATAAATCTGCGCCTGATTACAAGACACTTAGGGTTTTAATTAAGGAAGCAGACAGATAGGCCTATTGTCTGACTGGAGCGTTCGCTTCCTTTTAAATGATGCTCTTCTCTTGGGCCTTTACTAGAAACCCACAGATGACCATAAAGACATTACAAGACTTGTTGAGGATTTCATAGCGGTGGTAGAATCCCTTCTGGCATCTAGCTAATTTATAGGGAAGGAGAGGGACGGAGAGAGAGGGAGGGAAGAAGGGGAGGTAGAGGGAGAGGGAAGGAGAGATAAAGAGGGGAAATGTAGAGGGAGAGGGATGGAGAGAGGGAGGGGGACTCTTACTCTCACAGTCCATTAATACAAAGGTGGAGTGGAGGAAGGAGGAAGAGAAGCGATAGATGACTAGGAGATGAGGAGAGATAGATGACTAGGAGATGAGGAGAGATAGATGACTAGGAGATGAGGAGAGATAGATGACTAGGAGATGAGGAGAGATAGATGACTAGGAGATGAGGAGAGATAGATGACTAGGAGATGAGGAAAGATAGATGACTAGGAGATGAGGAGAGATAGATGACTAGGAGATGAGGAGAGATAGATGACTAGGAGATGAGGAGAGATAGATGACTAGGAGACGAGGAGATGACGAGAGATAGATTTTTAAAATCTTTTATTTCATCTTTATTTAACCTGGTAGGCTAGTTGAGAACAAGTTCTCATTTACAACTGCGACCTGGCCAAGATAAAGCATAGCAGTTCGACACATACAACAACACAGAGTTACACATGGAATAAACAAACATACAATCAATAATACAGTAGAAAAAAAAGTCTATATACATTGTGTGCAAATGAGGTAAGATGAGGGAGGTAAGGCAATAAATAGGCCATGGTGGCGAAGTAATTACAATTTAGCAATTAAACACTGGAATGGAAGATGTGCAGAAGATGAATATGCAAGTAGAGATACTGGGGTGCAAAGGAGCAAGAAAAATAAATAAATACCGTATGGGGATGAGGTAGTTAGATGGGCTATTTACAGATGGGCTATGTACAGGTGCAGTGATCTGTGAGCTGCTCTGCCAGCTGGTGCTTAAAGCTAGTGAGGGAGATACGTGTCTCCAGCTTCAGTGATTTTTGCAGTTTGTTCCAGTCATTGGCAGGAGAGAACTGGAAGGAAAGGTGGCCGAAGGAGGAATTGGCTTTGGGGGTGACCAGTGAGACATACCTGCTGGAGCGCGTTCTACGGGTGGTTGCTGCTATGGTGACCAGTGAGCTGAGATAAGCGGGGCTTTACCTAGCAGAGACTTGTAGATGACCTGGAGCCAGTGGGTTTGGCGACGAGTATGAAGCGAGGGCCAGCCAACGAGAGCGTACAGGTCGCAGTGGTGGGTAGTGTATGGGACTTTGGTGACAAACCGATGGCACTGTGATAGACTGCATCCAATTTTTTGAGTAGAGTGTTGGAGGCAATTTCTTTTAAATGACATCGCCGAAGTCGAGGATCGGTAGGATAGTCTTTTTTACGAGGGTATGTTTGGCAGCATGAGTGAAGGATGCTTTGTTGCGAAATAGGAAGCCGATTCTAGATTTAACTTTGGGTTGGAGATGCTTAATGTGAGTCTGGAAAGAGAGTTTACAGTCTAACCAGACACCTTGGTATTTGTAGTTGTCCACATATTCTATGTCAGAACCGTCCAGAGTAGTGAGGCTGGACGGGCGGGCAGGTGCGGGCAGCGATCGGCTGAAGAGCATGCATTTAGTTTTACTTGCAGTTGGAGGCCACGGAAGGAGAGTTGTATGGCATTGAAGCTCGTCTGGAGGTTAGTTAACACAGTGTCCAAAGAAGGGCCAGAAGTATACAGAATTATACAGATGACTAGGAGAGATGAGAAGATGTGGAGAGAAGGGGTGAGATGGTGTGTGTGTGTGTGGGGGGGGGCTATATTCTAGGTAGAGGATGATGAAGAGATTTGTGGGTCTTTGTGTGTGTGTGTGTGTGCGTGTGTGTGTGTGTGTGTGTGCGTGCGTGCGTGCGTGCGTGCGTGCGTGCGTGCGTGCGTGTGTGTGTGTGTGTGTGTGAGAGAGAGAGAGAGAGAGAGAGAGAGAGATGAAGTGAAACAGACTAGTCTTGCTTACGGACAGGCAGAACACCTTCTTCGCTCGCTTTGAGGATAACACGTTGCCACCAACGCGGCCCGCTACCAAGGACTGTGGGCTCTCCTTGTCTGTGGCTGACGTGAGTAACACATTTAAACGTGTTAACCCTCGCAAGGCTGCAGCCCCAGACGGCATCCCTAGCGGCGTCCTCAGAGCATGTGCAGACCAGCTGGCTGGAGTGATTACGGACATATTCAATCGCTCCCTATCCCAGTCTTCTGTCCCCACATGCTTCAAGATGGCCACCATTGTTCCTGTGCCCAAGAAACTAAATGACTATCGCCCCGTAGCACTCACTTCTGTCATCATGAAGTGCTTTGAGAGGCTAGGGATCATATCACCTATACCTTACCTGACACCCTAGACCCACTTCAATTTGCTTACCACCCCTATAGATCCACAGACGATGCAATCGCCATCGGCCATGCTGTCCTCTGCCTGTTCCCCTTTTCTTTTCCTCAGAGTCTTCCTCTCTTCCCTATATTCTCTCCCTCCACTACACTCCCTCTCTCTGTATCAGGAAGGATTCCCTTGCTTTCCAGGTCTCTGATTTGTTCTAGCCGTAAGGCCCCTGCGTGTTTCTCTGTTTTCTCATTTCAATGCTCCGCTTTCCTTTTATTCTCCCCCTCTCCTTTTTTATTCTTTCCATTACAGGCCCAGTGTGGTTTTCTAGCAGGCAGTAGAGTGGAACACCCATGGGTCCTGAGGAAGGACCCAAGCGCTCAGAGAAACGGAGTGGTGCCTCAATCCCAAACGCTGTGGTTCACCAAAACACAAAGTCACACACACAGAAAGACACAAACACACAATGACTAATAAACCACCTGGCCAACAGAGCAGACCAGATAAGCCTTGTGTGTGTGTGTGTGTATTCGTATTGTCATTTGTACTTTGATACCGATACCAGGTTTAGTACCACGATACTCACAATACTCGATACCATCATGATACTCGACAACATCACGATACTCGATACCATCATGATACTCGATAACATCACGATACTCGACAACATCACGATACTCGATACTATCATGGTACTCGATAACACCATGATACTCGACAACATCACGATACTCGATACCATCATGATACTCGATAACATCACGATATTCGATAACATCACGATACTCAATAACATCATGTCATGACGTTGGCCTGGGGGTAGGTTTATGACAGTCATAAATACCTCTTCCCCCCTTTTTCCTCTCTCTACCCTACTGATGTGACATTAGAAAACCCCTTGGTTAACACAGAGATTCTGGGAACATCAGAAGGTGGGGGGAAATTAACTATATTCTGGTAATCCGACCAAATGAACATATGCGGTGGTACTTAATGAATAGGATGTCAGTTCGGTTGTCATCTGAGACATTCTCATCAATGATAGGATGACATAAACTCTACAGTGGAAAGTCTACACATCAGAGTTATCGGATTCACATGGAATTGTTGTTCAATTTAAATGTTTGAATATGAAATTATTCGTGATGGGATGAAATGTGATTTTAGCTTCTAAAATGTGAGAATTGGGTTTTTATGAGTGAATTAGGCCCGACTCAGTGGCCCGCCCATGTGAAGAGACATAGGTTGTAAATTATGAAACACACCCCTTTTCTCCCTCCACTATATAAGCCCTTGACAGAAATGTAACCTCCTGTTCCAAGTACGTGAGGTCTGCAGCCTCTGCGTTAAAAAGGACTAACATGACAACTACAGAACTAAACCAACATCAGCGTGAGCTTTGGTTGCGAATGGTATGAACTTTGCACTCTTATTCACTACAGAAGTGATACCTCCTAGCCGTTGAGTTAGCAACAGCAGATGCAAACTCGGGCTAGGAAAGGACAGACAGAGTATCCCGTCTACCACACAACGACGTTACTACAACGTATCCAATTGACCACCAGAGACATTCTTCAAAGGACAAAGGACTCGGTTGGGCAACAAGGCCTCCCATCTACCACCAACCTACCGAAGCGCAGCTCAGAGTAAATATTTATTGCATTTTCCTTTTCCAAATGGGCGGTAATTTAGAATGCATAAGATACTGTATTTACGATAGCACAGCTTCGCCCCTTTGTTACTCAGGCTTCACACTCGTTCACTCAAACCCAGCCCCTTTTCTTTTGTGTAATCAGCTGTCATACAGTGGGGAGAACAAGTATTTGATACACTGCCGATTTTGCAGGTTTTCCTACTTACAAAGCATGTAGAGGTCTGTAATTTTTATCATAGTTACACTTCAACTGTGAGAGACGGAATCTAAAACAAAAATCCAGAAAATCACATTGTATGATTTTTAAGTAATTAATTTGCATTTTATTGCATGACATAAGTATTTGATCACCTACCAACCAGTAAGAATTCCGGCTCTCACAGACCTGTTCGTTTTTCTTTAAGAAGCCCTCCTGTTCTCCACTCATTACCTGTATTAACTGCACCTGTTTGAACTCGTTACCTGTATAAAAGACACCTGTCCACACACGCAATCAAACAGACTCAAACCTCTCCACAATGGCCAAGACCAGAGAGCTGTGTAAGGACATCAGGGATAAAATTGTAGACCTGCACAAGGCTAGGATGGACTACAGGACAATAGGCAAGCAGCTTGGTGAGAAGGCAACAACTGTTGGCGCAATTATTAGAAAATGGAAGAAGTTTAAGATGACGGTCAATCGCCCTTGGTCTGGGGCTCCATGCAAGATCTCACCTCGTGGGGCATCAATGATCATGAGGAAGGTGAGGGATCAACCCAGAACTACACGGCAGGACCTGGTCAATGACCTGAAGAGAGCTGGGACCACAGTCTCAAAGAAAACCATTAGTAACACACTACGCCGTCATGGATTAAAATCCTGCAGCACACGCAAGGTCCCCCTGCTCAAGCCAGCGCATGTCCAGGCCCTTCTGAAGTTTGCCAATGACCCTCTGGATGATCCAGAGGAGGAATGGGAGAAGGTCATGTGGTCTGATGAGACAAAAATATAGCTTTTTGGTCTAAACTCCACTCGCCGTGTTTGGAGGAAGAAGAAGGATGAGTACAACCCCAAGAACACCATCTCAACCGTGAAGCATGGAGGTGGAAACATCATTCTTTGGGGATGCTTTTCTGCAAAGGGGACAGGGCGACTGCACCGTATTGAGGGGAGGATGGATGGGGCCATGTATCGCGAGATCTTGGCCAACAACCTCCTTCCCTCAGTAAGAGCATTGAAGATGGGTCGTGGCTGGGTCTTCCAGCATGACAACGACCCGAAACACACAGCCAGGGCAACTAAGGAGTGGCTCCGTAAGAAGCATCTCAAGGTCCTGGAGTGGCCTAGCCAGTCTCCAGACCTGAACCCAATAGAAAATCTTTGGAGGGAGCTGAAAGTCTGTATTGCCCAGCGACAGCCCCCAAACCTGAAGGATCTGGAGAAGGTCTGTATGGAGGAGTGGGCCAAAATCCCTGCTGCAGTGTGTGCAAACCTGGTCAAGAACTACAGGAAATGTATGATCTCTGTAATTGCAAACAAAGGTTTCTGTACCAAATATTAAGTTCTGCTTTTCTGATGTATCAAATACTTATTTCATGCAATAAAATGCAAATTAATTACTTAAAAATCATAGAATGTGATTTTCTGGATATTTGTTTTAGATTCTGTCTCTCACAGTTGAAGTGTACCTATGATAAAAATTACAGACCTCTACATGCTTTGTAAGTAGGAAAACCTGCAAAATCGGCAGTGTATCAAATACTTGTTCTCCCCACTGTATCTGTTCCGCCCGCTAGGGATGTTTTCCTTTATGACGTCATTTGAAATCAAAGTATGATTCATTCTGTGTATATGTAATTCTGTGTGATTAGTTAGGTATTTAGTAAATAAATAATTAACCCAATTTTGTATTGCTGATTCAACTTGTTTGCCAGGGTTCGTGAAGATAACCAAGAATTTACAACTTTCAGATGAGACTGAATTAAGGTGACGATTAATATTGACTGCTATTGATGTAAAATATTACTAGGTCTTTAAGAGTTTATTCGGAAGATAACAGCTCTATAAATATTATTTAGTGGTGCCCCGACTCTCTAGTTAATTACATTTACATGATTAGCTCAATCAGGTAATATTAATTACGGAGAAAGGATTTTATAGAATAGCATGTCATATCACTTAATCCAGCATAGCCAAAGGCACGACAATCACGATACTCGATAACATCACGATACTCGACAACATCACGATACTCGATACCATCACGATACTCGATAACAGCACAATACTCAATAACATCACGATGTTCAACAAAATCACGATACTCGACAACATCACGATACTCGACAACATCTCGATACTCGATAACATCACGATACTCGACATCATCATGATACTCGACATCATCACGATACTCGACAACATCACGATACTCGATAACATCTCGATACTCGATAACATCGCGATACTCGACAACATCACGATACTCGATAACATCACGATACCCGATAACATCACGATACTCGACATCATCTTGATACTCGACAACATCTCGACAACAGACAGATAAACTCAGCTAGTGCTGTGTTCCCTGGATCCAGACAGATAAACTCAGCTACTGCTCTGTTCCCTGGATCCAGACAGATAAACTCAGCTACTGCTCTGTTCCCTGGATCCAGACAGATAAACTCAGCTACTGCTCTGTTCACTGGATCCAGACAGATAAACTCAGCTAGTGCTGTGTTCCCTGGATCCAGACATATAAACTCAGCTACTGCTCTGTTCAATCGTTGGCCATCTTTTGAGATCAATGTCATTACATTTGAAAAATGTTACGTACATTTGTTGGACAGCCATGTATGCATGAATTAATCAATTATACAATCATACAATTAATTTGACTTTGTTTTTACCAATCTAACTACAAAACAACACAACTATAATCACTTATTTGAATGGTAAATCTTTATTGATAAACTGGGCAAATCAAGATGTAGCCTAGTTCAATTCACAATACAGGTGAATGGATATTATTCAGTAGGAGTGTCTGCATGCACTGAGTTATTAAACTTGTTTTAGCCGATTTCATGGGGCTACAGATGACAAACAATTCCTTCCATATCGGATTTATTCTATTGGAAACTGCTAGGAAAATATTATTGTATTGTACTGATCAACAGCATTTGAATAAAAGCAATCTCTTACTTTATTAAAAGAGTGAACTGTCTCTTTAAGAAAGTAATGACATCATTAAAGAGGCATTCACATGAACATTGTAGTCATTTAGTCTCTTATCCAGAGCGACTGGATTCATCTGAGATTGCTAGGTGGGACAACCACATATCACAGTCATAGGAAGTCATTTTTTCCCCAATAACGTAGAGTCAGTAGAGTCAGAGCTAGAGGAGCAAAAGCTGATCAATTTTATTTTGAACTTGACTTTGGGACTATGGAATCTAGTGGAAACCAGATGAGAGGCGAGGGAGATGAAGAAGTGAATGCGTTTTTGGTGGCGAGGGAGACAAAGTGAATTAATAATGTTTTTGGTGGCGAGGGAGACAAAGTGAATTAATAATGTTTTTGGTGACAAAAAGCTTAGATATCGGCATATTTTGCAATCTGGTTTCAGCTGTAAGCGAGCAGAAAGTTAGCTGACATTTAAAGCTGGAAGCTACTGGCTTTGTCTAGCATTGTAAAAGTGTTCTAGACTGGAAGGACATTGTTTTGTGAACAGTAATGAAAAGTTTCAACAGTTCTACAGGCCGTGTTGCATTATTCAAGTGTGTTAACTTGTGTGCAGCCTGAGTGGGGACTGGGGAGCTAACACAGCTCAGACAGCTCTAGCAATGACTAAGTGGAGCAGGCACTCTGCTCTTCACACTGTCAAGGAGCTGTGCTGATACAGACGTGATCCTCTCAATCATGTGAGACACATTTGACAGAAGTACCGAATGTAACAAAAATTATAGTAGGATATATGGGTATACTGTGCAACACTAGTGTGTGTGTGTTTGTGAAGGTAGGGCCCAGAATATCGAAGCATCGCTTTGAACGTGCAGGGAAAGATTTCCGCTGGCGTTTCGATCGCCCTCAGACAGGGATTTGCATTCTGGGAAAATGTGCTGACCAGCGGGGAGACAACAGACGTGAGAGACTTAGCAAACATGCTAAGCTGAAGAGAGAGAATGAATTAGTGTGTGTGTGTGTGTGTGTGTTTGTGTGTGTGCGTGCGTGCGTGTGTGCGTGTGTGTACATGTATGTGCGAATACAGATGACACACTGAATTGACTGCTCCTACCCTTGATTCGATCAGATAAGAATCACTTCAGAAACAAGACCAACAAGTGTTTTCCATCTCTAAAACATCATATAATGTACTGTATGTACTGTATTTCCACACCAACATACTGTATTGAACTATTCCCTTCTCTGTCAATAGAAGCCTATTAGAGAAAGAGGAGGAAGTTGGAAAGAGAGACAGAGTTAGACGAAAAGAGAGAGCCACGGCAGTTTGTGTGTGTGTGTGTATGTGTGTGTGTGTGTGTGTGTGTGTGTGTGTGTGTGTGTGTGTGTGTGTGTGTGTGTGTGTGTGTGTGTGTGTGTGTGTGTGTGTGTGTGTGTGTGTGTGTGTGTGTGTGTGTGTCTGTGACAGCAGAAGAGCTGACAGAACAGGTACAGAGAGGGGCCATGTCATCAAGCGGTCAAGAGACTCTGAACTCCAAGTGGGCTAGCACACAGGGGGCTGGGATGGAGTGATGAAGGAGGGATGGGTGGAGAGGTGTATGAACGTCAGCAGATATATTATCATGTATGAAATTAACACTATACTGTTACACTACAGTGTATATTTACTGTTAAACTATAGTATATATTTACTGTTACAGTATACTTTATATTTACTGTTAAACTACAGTATATATTTACTGTTACAGTATACTTTATATTTACTGTTAAACTACAGTGTATATTTACTGTTAAACTATAGCATATATTTACTGTTACAGTATACTTTATATTTACTGTTAAACCATAGTATATATTTACTGTTACAGTATACTTTATATTTACTGTTAAAC
The DNA here is from genome assembly GCF_045679555.1 of Salvelinus alpinus. NCBI lineage: Eukaryota > Metazoa > Chordata > Actinopteri > Salmoniformes > Salmonidae > Salvelinus > Salvelinus alpinus. The sequence continues at coordinate 29,219,434 of NC_092110.1, forward strand.
TATAGTATATATTTACTGTTAAACTATAGTATATATTTACTGCTAGAGTATACTTTATATTTACTGTTAAACTACAGTGTATATTTACTGTTAAACTATAGCATATATTTACTGTTAAACTATAGTATATATTTACTGTTACAGTATACTTTATATTTACTGTTAAACCATAGTAAATATTTACTGTTACAGTATACTTTATATTTACTGTTAAACTATAGTATATATTTACTGTTAAATTATAGTATATATTCACTGTTACAGTATACTTTATATTTACTGTTAAACTATAGTATACATTTACTGTTACACTACAGTGTATATTTACTGTTAAACTATAGTATATATTTACTGTTAACTGCCAGAGTATACTTTATATTTACTGTTAAACTACAGTGTATATTTACTGTTAAACTATAGCATATATTTACTGTTACACTATAGTATATATTTACTGTTACACTACAGTGTATATTTACTGTTACACTACAGTGTATATTTACTGTTACACTAAAGTATATATTTACTGTTAAACTATAGTATATATTTACTGTTACAGTATACTTTATATTTACTGTTAAACTACAGTATATATTTACTGTTACACTACAGTGTATATTTACTGTTACACTACAGTATATATTTACTGTTAACCTATAGTGTATATTTACTGTTACACTACTGTATATATTTACTGTTAAACTATAGTATATATTTACTGTTACACTACAGTATGTATTTACTGTTAAACTATAGTATATATTCACTGTTACAGTATACTTTATATTTACTGTTAAACTATAGTATATATTTACTGATTAAACTATAGTATATATTCACTTTTACAGTATACTTTATATTTACTGTTAAACTATAGTATATATTTACTGTTACACTACAGTATATATTTACTGTTAAACTATAGTATATATTTACTTTTAAACTATAGTATATATTTACTGTTACAGTAGAGTGTATATATACTGTTACAGTATAATGTATATATTCTGTTACAATAGAGTGTATATTTACTGTTACAGTATAGTGTATATTTCTTACATGATATATATCATGTATGAAATGAGGCAAAACACACTAACTAAGAATTTGATAAAAAATCTTTCACCTGGTGTAATAGCCAGGTATATTATCTGATTAATGTGGTATTTAGTTACCTGACACAAGAACAAGCAATTTGATCAGAAAATATAATTGAGTATCAGAAATTGCTGTCTGTAGGGCCTCCCGAATGATGCAGTGGTCTAGGGCACTGCATCGCAGAGCTTGAAACGTCATCACAGACCTGGGTCCGATCCCAGGCTGTGTCACAACCGGCCTTGACCGGGAGTCCCATAGGGCGGCTCACAATTGGCCCAGCGTCGTCTGGGTAAGGGGAGGTTTTGGCCGGGGGGGCTTTACTTGGCTCATCACACTCTAGCGCCTCCTTGTGGCAGGCTGGGCACCTGCAGGCTGACCTCGGTTGTCAGTTGAACGGTTTATCCTCCAACACATTGATGCAGCATTGATTGCGGGTCATGTTTCGGAGAACGCATGACTCGACCTTCGCCTCCCGAGTCCGTTGGAGAGTTGCAGCGATGTTTCGGAGGACGCATGACTCGACCTTCGCCTCCCGAGCCCGTTGGGGAGTTGCAGCGATGTTTCGGAGGACGCATGACTCGACCTTCGCCTCCCGAGCCCGTTGGGGAGTTGCAGCGATGTTTCGGAGGACGCATGACTCGACCTTCGCCTCCCGAGTCCGTTGGGGAGTTGCAGCGATGTTTCGGAGGACGCATGACTCGACCTTCGCCGCCCGAGCCCGTTGGGGAGTTGCAGCAATGTTTCGGACGACGTATGACTCGACCTTCGCCTCCCGAGTCCGTTGGGGAGTTGCAGCGATGTTTCGGAGGACGCATGACTCGACCTTCGCCTCCCGAGTCCGTTGGGGAGTTGCAGCGATGTTTCGGAGGACGCATGACTCGACCTTCGCCTCCCGAGTCCGTTGGGGAGTTGCAGCGATGTTTCGGACGACGTATGACTCGACCTTCGCCTCCCGAGTCCGTTGGGGAGTTGCAGCGATGTTTCGGAGGACGCATGACTCGACCTTCGCCTCCCGAGTCCGTTGGGGAGTTGCAGCAATGTTTCGGACGACGTATGACTCGACCTTCGCCTCCCGAGCCCGTTGGGGAGTTGCAGCGATGTTTCGGACGACGTATGACTCGACCTTCGCCTCCCGAGCCCGTTGGGGAGTTGCAGCGATGTTTCGGATGACTTATGACTCGACCTTCGCCTCCCGAGCCCGTTGGGGAGTTGCAGCGATGAGACAAGATCGAAATCACTACAAAAAATACTCTGTAAGATTTTGCAGTAAAAAAAAATATCATAGTTACTGCTTTTTTCATTTATTGAGCAGCGTACATACAATATTTTATCAAATATTGTATCAAGTATTTAAGAGTTGATTTATTAATGACCTACCCCTGTTATTCCTTTCTCGCTTATTGCTGCTCTCTTCTTTCCTTTCTCATGCGCGTGCACACAAACGCACACACACCCACCCACATGCACGCACACACACACACCACACAGTGCGCTCACTTCATAAAGACCCTTCTAACTACCTCATTTATTTCCCACCAAATTAACTCACTCTCACTCCTGATTAATGATTTAATCTAAATGAATCAAATTAAAAATTATATTTCCAAAGCCTACAAAAAGAGGAAAAAGACGAGGGAGAAAGAGACCATTCCCTCTTAACAAATGAGCCTTCAAATAATAAAGGATGACCAGGAGAAGAGGAGAGGGGGAGGGGAGGAGGAGTAGAGGAGAAGGGGGCAGTAATGAAATGGGCATGGCCAGGTAAAGAGAGAGGGGGAGGAAGACAGAGAAAGAGGAGAGAGGTAGGGAGAGAGAGAAAAAAAGGAGGGGAAAAATAGAGAATGAGGAAGCTGGATGAGAGTGGGATTGGGATTGGGCAGGTAGAGAGAGAGAGGTGGGGAGGCGCAGAAGAGAGAGACATTGAGAAACAGCAAAAATAAGAAGTAGAAAATAATAAGGGTTAGGGAAGGATGGGATAAGTAGAGAGAGGATAGAGAGAGGAGGAGTGAGACAAAAGAAAGAGGGAGAACGAGAGAGATAAAGGAGAAGAGAAAGCTGGGTTGAATTCCTCTGAGGGTTCCTGTAATTACGGTGTCACTTTCACAAACTACACCTCCACTCTCATCCCTGCATCCCTATTGCATTGTTCCTTTCTTCGCTTCATTTTTCATCCCCCTCTCCCTCCTCTCCTCCATCTTCCACTCTTCCCTGACAGGACATTACATTGCATTATAGCCAGGTCAGCCTAGTTACCAAGGCTTTAGTTTAGCAGGCTAACACAGTGGATCAGTTAGCACATTGAACGTGTCAGTAAGTCACTGAGCGAACTATAACAAAGTCACCCATGTGAGGGAGAGGAGGAGGAGGAGGAGGAGGAGGAGGAGGAGGAGGAGGAGGAGGAGGAGGAAGGACAGGGTAGGTGGATGTTGACTGATGTGTTGTGATATAATGTTTCAAATGTACACACACACACTGACATGTGTGCAAAGACATTCTCACTGGCCCATGTATGCATTCTCACTGGCCCATGTCTTTGTGGGTTGTCGATGCCTGGCTGTAGGATGTTTGACACACACACACACACACACACACACACACACACACACACACACACACACACACACACACACACACACACACACACACACACACATACACACTCTTAGAAAAAAAGTGCTATCTAGAGCCTAAAAGGGTTATTCAGCTGTCCCCATAGGAGAACGCTTTGAAGAACCATATTTGGTTCCAGGTAGAACCCTTTTGAGTTCCACATAGAACCCTTTAAACAGAGTAGTTCTACTTGGAAGCAGAAAGGGTTCTCCTATGGGGACAGCTGAAGAACCCTTTAGGAAGGACACGGACACGTAGGGCTGTCAGATGTCTCGCTGGCTTAATAGACAGTGTGATGAAGGGGAATCATCCCCAGCGTGGGAATATTGCTGAGGACCAATATTTCGATCCAAGCTGATCCGATCACCATGGATTTTACCCTGGCCCAGCGCCGCTCCGTGTGTGTGTTCGGACAATTGAAGGATTGTGTGTGAAATGCCATTGACACATTTGTGCTTTTGTAGGAAAAACAACAAAGAGAGAGACACATGAGAAGAGACATGATTGATTTCAGATGACCAACACACACACACTGTGTGTGTGTGTGTGTGTGTGTGTGTGTGTGTGTGTGTGTGTGTGTGTGTGTGTGTGTGTGAGAGAGAGAGAGAGAGAGAGAGAGAGAGAGAGAGAGAGAGAGAGAGAGAGAGAGAGAGAGAGAGAGAGAGAGAGAGAGAGAGAGAGAGAGAGAGAGAGAGAGAGAGAGAGAGAGAGAGAGAGAGAGAGAGAGAGCGAAAGCGAGAGCGAGAGCGAGAGCGAGAGAGAGAGCGAGAGAGAGAGAGAGAGAGAGAGAGAGAGAGAGAGAGACTGACCAACAATCAAATACTTTACGGGCAAATGTATCCCTATAACTCTACACCAGCAAAGCAAATGCTCTAATATAGCAACATCATGCATCTTCACCATCACATAATGCTATTAAGAATGTCTGCTACAACACAACTACTGTTAGGTTGTTTTGTTGAATCTTTAATGGCATCGATAAAGTTCCCTATTCAAAGCTATTTTGAAACCTCCCTATCACACTCCACACACCCCCACACTCCCTCGGGAGAGAGGGAAGAAGATAGAACGAGAGAGAGAGAGAGAGAAATAGAGAGAGGGTGGAGGAAGAGAGCAGAGAGAGAGACAGACAGCGACAGAAAAAGAGAGAGAGAAGGAGGGAGAGAGAGAGAGAGGGAGAGAGAGAGAGGTAATGTATAAGGCAGGCCATTCAGTAGTTTTATGGTAATTGAGGTTGTTATGTGGCTGATGTGTGGACAGGGCCTTTCTCTCTCTCCACCCCTCTCTCCATCGCTCCCTCCCTCCCCCTCAGACTAGTGGTTAGACTGTTGGGCCAGTAACTGAAAGGCTGACAAGGTAAAAATCTGTCGTTCTGCCCCTGAGCAAGGCAGTTCCCCGGGCACCGAAGACGTGGATGTCGATTAAGGCAGCCCCCCTCACCTCTCTGATTCAGAGGGGTTGGGTTAAATGCGGAAGACACATTTCAGTTGAGGGCATTCAGTTGTACAACTGACTAGGTATCCCCTTTTCCTTTCCATCGCTCCCTCCCTCCCCTGTCCCCTCTCTCCATCCTTCTCTCCATCCCTCCTTCCCTCTCCATCTTCAGTCCTATAGTTGATGCAATAACAGAGCACCGTTCCTATCAGGGCTGGGGGACTGATGGACAGTGAGACAGGCTTAGACAATGGCTCCTGTTTAAAACTACAGAATGTGTGTGTGTGTGTGTGGGGGGGGGGGGGGGGTCTATATAGAATTAGACAATGGTTTCTGTGGTGTAAAGAGATGATAAACCAAATCCAACCAAAATCAGACACACATAAATGATCACAGCAGTGTTTACTGGACTGAGATAATGTTCCTATGCTATGTGACGACAGAGAACGGAGGAGAGAGAAAGAGGGAGAGGGGATGAAGAGAGGTGTGTGTGTGTCTTCATGCGGTGTGGCATGAGCTGAAATGAGAACAGATCAGTGGAGCGATGCCCTGGGCCGTGGGCAGGTGGCTGTGTGTGTGTGTGTGTGTGTGTGTGTGTGTGTGTGTGTGTGTGTGTGTGTGCGCGCGCGTGTGTGTGTGTGTGTGTGTGCTCCTTGCAACCATTAGATAGCAGGGGAGATGGAGGGCCTTCCCTCCCTGTTCCCGTACTCAGACTTCACCTGGTGCTGTGTGTGTGTGTGTGTGTGTGTGTGTGTGTGTGTGTGTGTGTGTGTGTGTGTGTGTGTGTGTGTGTGTGTGTGTGTGTGTGTGTGTGTGTGTGTAGTCATCCATCCCAGTCCAACATACAAAGACACAGTGAGAAAGAAGAAATGTTGCTAGTCAACAAAACATAACACTGTATTACTGTATTAGTGTGTATTACTGTATTAGTGTGTATTCGTGTGTGTTAGTGTATTAGTGTGTATTCGTGTGTGTTAGTGTATTAGTGTGTATTACTGTATTAGTGTGTGTTAGTGTGTGTTAGTGTGTGTTAGTGTATTAGTGTGTGTTAGTGTATTAGTGTGTATTCGTGTGTGTTAGTGTGTGTTAGTGTATTAGTGTGTGTTAGTGTATTAGTGTGTATTCGTGTGTGTTAGTGTGTGTTAGTGTATTAGTGTGTGTTAGTGTATTAGTGTGTATTCGTGTGTGTTAGTGTGTGTTAGTGTATTAGTGTGTGTTAGTGTATTAGTGTGTATTCGTGTGTGTTAGTGTGTGTTAGTGTATTAGTGTGTGTTAGTGTATTAGTGTGTATTCGTGTGTGTTAGTGTGTGTTAGTGTATTAGTGTGTGTTAGTGTATTAGTGTGTATTCGTGTGTGTTAGTGTGTGTTAGTGTATTAGTGTGTGTTAGTGTATTAGTGTGTATTCGTGTGTGTTAGTGTGTGTTAGTGTATTAGTGTGTGTTAGTATATTAGTGTGTATTCGTGTGTGTTAGCGCGTGTTAGTGTATTTGTGTGTGTTAGTGAATTAGTGTGTATTAGAGTATTAGTGTGTATTATTGTGTATTAGAGTATCAGTGTGCATTAGTGTGTATTAGTGTATTAGTGTGTATTAGTGTATTAGTGTGTATTAGTGTATTAGTGGGTAGTAGTGTATTAGTGTATATTTGCATATTATTGTATACATGTGTATTCGTGTGTATTAGTGTATAATAGTGTTTATTCGTGTATTAGTGTGTATTAGTGCTGTTAAGACTTTGGACATAGTGAGTGACTCTCACAGATAAACTATATTGAGGATAACACAGCTAAACTCTATTGAGGATAAAACAGATCAACTATATTGAGGATAACACAGATAAACTCCATTGAGGATAACACAGATAAACTCTATTGAGGATAACACAGATAAACTCCATTGAGGATAACACAGATAAACTCTATTGAGGATAACACAGATAAACTCCATTCAGGATAACACAGATAAACACTATTGAGGATAACACAGATAAACTCCATTGAGGATAACACAGATAAACTCTATTGAGGATAACACAGATAAACTCCATTGAGGATAACACAGATAAACTCCATTGAGGATAACACAGATAAACTAAATTGAGGATAACACAGATAAACTCTATTGAGGGTAACACAGATAAACTCTATTGAGGATAACACAGATAAACTCTATTGAGGATAACACAGATAAACTCTATTGAGGATAACACAGATAAACTCTATTGAGGATAACACAGATAAACTCCATTGAGGATAACACAGATAAACTCCATTGAGGATAACACAGATAAACTCTATCGAGGATAACACAGATAAACTCTATCGAGGATAACACAGATAAACTCTTTTGAGGATAACACAGACTAACTCTATCGAGGATAACACAGATAAACACTATTGAGGATAACACAGATAAACTATATTGAGGATAACACAGATAAACTCTATTGAGGATAACACAGATAAACTCTATTGAGGATAACACAGATAAACACTATTGAGGATAACACAGATGAACTATATTGAGGATAACACAGATAAACTCTATTGAGGATAACACAGATAAAATATATTGAAGATAACACAGATAAACTATATTGAGGATAACACAGATAAACTCCATTGAGGATAACACAGATAAACTCTATTGAGGATAACATAGATCAACTATATTGAGGATAACATAGATAAACACTATTGAGGATAACACAGATAAACTATATTGAGGATAACACAGATAAACTCTATTGAGGATAACACAGAAACTATATTGAGGATAACACAGATAAACTCCATTCAGGATAACACAGATAAACACTATCGAGGATAACACAGATAAACTATATTGAGGATAACACAGATACACTCTATTGAGGATAACACAGATACACTATTTTGAGGATAACACAGATAAACTCTATTGAGGATAACACAGATAAACTCTATTGAGGATAACACAGATAAACTCTATTGAGGATAACACAGATAAACTATATTGAGGATAACACAGATAAACTCTATTGAGGATAACACAGATAAACTATATTGAGGATAACACAGATAAACTATATTGAGGATAACACAGATAAACTCTATTGAGGATAACACAGATCAACTCTATTGAGGATAACACAGATAAACTCCATTGAGGATAACACAGACAAACTATATTGAGGATAACACAGATAAATTCTATCGAGGATAACACAGATACACTCTTTTGAGGATAACACAGATAAACTCTATTGAGGATAACACAGACTAACTCTATCGAGGATAACACAGATAAACACTATTGAGGATAACACAGATAAACTATATTGAGGATAACACAGATAAACTCTATTGAGGATAACACAGATAAACTCTATTGAGGATAACACAGATAAACACTATTGAGGATAACACAGATAAACCATATTGAGGATAACACAGATAAACTCTATTGAGGATAACACAGATAAACTCCATTGAGGATAACACAGATAAACTCCATTGAGGATAACACAGATAAACTCTATCGAGGATAACACAGATAAACTCTTTTGAGGATAACACAGATAAACTCTATTGAGGATAACACAGACTAACTCTATCGAGGATAACACAGATAAACACTATTGAGGATAACACAGATAAACTATATTGAGGATAACACAGATAAACTCTATTGAGGATAACACAGATAAACTCTATTGAGGATAACACAGATAAACTCTATTGAGGATAACACAGATAAACTCCATTGAGGATAACACAGATAAACTCCATTGAGGATAACACAGATAAACTCTATCGAGGATAACACAGATAAACTCTTTTGAGGATAACACAGATAAACTCTATTGAGGATAACACAGACTAACTCTATCGAGGATAACACAGATAAACACTATTGAGGATAACACAGATAAACTATATTGAGGATAACACAGATAAACTCTATTGAGGATAACACAGATAAACTCTATTGAGGATAACACAGATAAACACTATTGAGGATAACACAGATGAACTATATTGAGGATAACACAGATAAACTATATTGAGGATAACACAGATAAACTCCATTCAGGATAACACAGATAAACACTATCGAGGATAACACAGATAAACTATATTGAGGATAACACAGATACACTCTATTGAGGATAACACAGATACACTATTTTGAGGATAACACAGATAAACTATATTGAGGATAACACAGATAAACTCTATTGAGGATAACACAGATAAACTCTATTGAGGATAACACAGATAAACTATATTGAGGATAACACAGATAAACTCTATTGAGGATAACACAGATAAACTATATTGAGGATAACACAGATAAACTATATTGAGGATAACACAGATAAACTCTATTGAGGATAACACAGATAAACTATATTGAGGATAACACAGATAAACTCCATTGAGGATAACACAGACAAACTATATTGAGGATAACACAGATAAACTCTATCGAGGATAACACAGATAAACTCTTTTGAGGATAACACAGATAAACTCTATTGAGGATAACACAGACTAACTCTATCGAGGATAACACAGATAAACACTATTGAGGATAACACAGATAAACTATATTGAGGATAACACAGATAAACTCTATTGAGGATAACACAGATAAACTCTATTGAGGATAACACAGATAAACACTATTGAGGATAACACAGATAAACTATATAAAGGATAACACAGATAAACTCTATTGAGGATAACACAGATAAACTATATTGAAGATAACACAGATAAACTATATTAAGGATAACACAGATAAACTCTATTGAGGATAACACAGATAAACTCCATTGAGGATAACACAGATAAACTCTATTGAGGATAACATAGATAAACTATATTGAGGATAACATAGATAAACTATATTGAGGATAACACAGATAAAATATATTGAAGATAACACAGATAAACTATATTGAGGATAACACAGATAAACTCCATTGAGGATAACACAGAAACTATATTGAGGATAACACAGATAAACTCCATTCAGGATAACACAGATAAACACTATTGAGGATAACACAGATAAACTCTATTGAGGATAACACAGATAAACTCTATTGAGGATAACACAGATAAACTCTATTGAAGATAACACAGATAAACTATATTGAGGATAACACAGATAAACTCTATTGAGGATAACACAGATAAACTATATTGAGGATAACACAGATAACCTCCATTGAGGATAACACAGATAAACTCTATTGAGGATAACACAGATAAACTATATTGAGGATAACACAGATAAACTCTATTGAGAATAACACAGATAAACTATATTGAGGATAACACAGATAAACTATATTGAGGATAACACAGATAAACTCTATTGAGGATAACACAGATAAACTAAATTGAGGATAACACAGAAAAACTATATTGAGGATAACACAGATAAACTATATTGAGGATAACACAGATAAACTCCATTGAGGATAACACAGATAAACTATATTGAGGATAACACAGATAAACTATATTGAGGATAACATAGATAAACTCTATTGAGGATAACACAGATAAACTCTATTGAGGATAACACAGATAAACTATATTGAGGATAACACAGATAAACTCCATTGAGGATAACACAGATAAACTATATTGAGGATAACACAGGATGTCAGTCAGTCATCTCTCCTCTAGAGTGCTAGTGTGTATGTTTGGTTGTCTGAGTGTGTTTGGTTGTCTGAGTGTGTTTGGTTGTCTGAGTGCATCAGGCATTTTCAAAAGCAATAGTGTGTGTGTGTGTGTGTGTGTGTGTGTGTGTGTGTGTGTGTGTGTGTGTGTGTGTGTGTGTGTGTGTGTGTGTGACTATAGGAATGTCTCCTACACTACACACATTCTCTCTCCCAGGCAGGCTGCTCAATAGCAAGGCTATGCTCACTGAGTCTGTACATATTCAAAGCTTTCCTTAAGTTTGGATCAGTCACAGTGGTCAGGTATTCTGCCACTGTGTACTCTCTGTTTAGGGCCAAATAGCATTCTAGTTTGCTCCGTTTTTTGTACATTCTTTTCAATGTGTCAAGTAATTATTTTTGTGTTTTTTCACGATTTGGTTGGGTCTAATTGTGTTGCTGTCGTGGAGCTCTGTGGGGTCTGTTTGTGTTTGTGAACAAAGCCCCAGGACCAGCTTGCTTATTAGGTGGCTCTTCTCCAGGCTCATCTCTTTATAGGTGTTGGCTTTGTTATGGAAGGTTTGGGAATCGTTTCCCTTTAGGTGGTTGTAGGTGGTTAGGTGGTTGTCTCTCTTTGATTGTTGGTCAGTCTCTCTCTCTCTCTCTCTCTCTCTCTCTCTCTCTCTCTCTCTCTCTCTCTCTCTCTCTCTCTCTCTCTGTCTCTCTCTCTCAATTCAATTCAATTTCAATTCAAGGGGCTTTATTGGCATGGGAAAATGTCTCTCTCTCTCTCTCTCTCTCTCTCTCTCTCTCTCTCTCTCTCTCTCTCTCTCTCTCTCTCTCTCTCTCTCTCTCGTCGGAGTGCATGCTGGGAGTGAGTCGTCAAGCAGGAGTGATTGTGAGAGCGAATGGAATTTCTTTTCACTCTATTGGGTTTTGGTATGTATATATATATATATTGATTAGTTTAGTTGTTTTAAGGGTATCTTGTTTAATTATCACTAAGCACGTATAGGGGTGGTGGGATCGTTGAGGTTGGGTTTTCACGAGGGCACGACCAGCGGGTGGGGCTGGTTGCAATGGCCACTCGCGGGAGTGAGGAGTTTGAAAAACTTAGTCGGAGGCATGGAGTAAAGATTCCTGCTGCGGCCGGGTGTTCAGTGGAAGAATGTAGCTTGGCTGTGGGTGCTATCATTGGGTATGATAGCATCAAATCAGCCTCAAGGATGAATAGCGCTGTAGTGATATTCTTAGATTCCATTGAAAAGGTGAATAAAATAGTTGAGAGGGGTGTTGTGTTGCGGGAGACACAGACGCCGGTATTTCCGCTTATGAATCCAGCGAAGAAAGTTATACTTTCTAACGTGCCACCATTTGTTAGAGATGAAGTGTTGGAGCGAGAGTTATCTCGCCATGGTCAAATCGTATCTACAATAAAGAAGGTTCTTTTTGGATGCAAATCTCCGTTGTTGAAACATGTCGTGTCTCATAGGAGACAAGTGCATATGATTTTAAAAAAGGACGGAGATGAACTGAATTTAGCGTTCAGTTTTAAGATTGATGGATTTGATTATGTATTCTACGCTTCTACTGAATCAATGAAATGCTTTGGCTGTGGAAAAGAGGGGCATTTGGTGCATAGTTGTCCCGAGAATGAGCGCGCTGAGTCAGGTAGTATCTCTAGTGCTGGTGCAACTAACGCACCACCGCGAAGGGATGAACATGCTAAGGGTGCAGGGGATGGGAGAAGGTGGGCAGATGTGGTTGGAAAAGTAGGAGAGGAAGGCATTGTGGATACGGGGGCAATTGTGGTAGATCAGAACAAAGAGGGAGGGGAAACAGTCGGTGAGATTGCGACTGCCGTCGCTGAGGTGGTGCTGGAAAATGAAATTGGAGGTCAAGAGGAGATTGAAATAACGGAAAAGGAAGCAGATGTTTTCAAAATACCGAGGAGTAAAAGGAAGAATTTAAGGGTTGGTGAAGGGTCTAATTCTAAGAGAAAGGTAGAGATTGATAAATCAGTTGAAGATGAACAAGTTGTAGAGATGGTGGAGTTTTCTTCTGGGGAGGATAGCGAGAGTGAGTCATCTGACGCGTCACAACAATATAGTGAGATAAATGGGGTGGAAGGGAGGTATGGGATTGAGAAGATACGTCAATTTCTGAAGTTGACAAAAGGGAAGAAATATATGCAGGATTACAATGTAACTGATTTTTTCCCTGAAAGTGAATTGTTTATTGAATCAGCAAAGTTTCTGATGTCAAAAATTACAGGGGGAGGTTTGAAAAGCCCTGAAATTGCTAGACTCAAGAAAGTGGTCACGAGAGTGATAAGTGATGTAAATTCTAAAGAAAATGAAAGAGTTCAGTTGCAGTTTTAACTCTGTAAAGAGATGTGGTGGCTGTATCTTTCTCTGTATATTTTTTTCATCCATGAGCAGTTTTAAGATTTCTTCTTTAAACGTAAATGGGGCAAGAGATGGTAAAAAAAGAGCCATGGTGTGTGAGTTAATTAGGGGAAAGGGAAGTGACATAAAGTTTCTACAAGAAACGCATAGTAATTTGGAAAAGGAAGTTATGTGGCAAAAGGAGTGGGGGGGACAGTGGTGTGTAGTCATAAAAACTCAAAAAGTGGGGGTGTGGCTATCTTGTTCTCAAAAGGGTTTTTGCCTTTGTCATATGAGGTTGAAGAGGTAGTTGAGGGGAGGTTATTAAAAGTTAGAGCAAGGTATGAAAACATCACTATGTGTCTGATAAATGTATATGCCCCAGTGGTGACAGTTGAGAGGGTATGTTTTTTAGAGACATTATCAAATACCATTGAGAAATGTAACAAAGAAGATTATTTATTTATTGCTGGGGATTTTAACTGCACAGTCAGCGATTTAGATAGAAATCACCAAGAACCTCATATAGCCTCAAGGACTTTTTTAAAACGCCTCATTGTAACACATGAACTGTGTGATATTTGGCGGAGTCAACATGGAGGAACAAGGCAGTACACCTGGGCGCATGTGAGAGAGAACATCATCTCTATGGCCAGGTTAGATAGGTTTTATTGTTTTGAGCATCAATCTCAGGTCTGTAAATCAAGTGTGATAACCCCAGTGGGATTTTCTGATCATTGTTTAATAACAGAGGTGGTGTTCATTATCGATGTAAAACCCAAAAGCGCATACTGGCATTTTAATATAACTTTATTGAGTGATGCTCACTTCAGGAAATGTTTCAGTTTTTTTCTGGGAGAGGTGGAGGTCTCAAAAGACCAGTTTTGTATCCCTTCAACAGTGTTGGGATATAGGGAAAATTCAGATTCAACAATTCTGTAATCAATACACGAGGAATGTCACCAAGGATATCACCAGATCAATGAAAGCCCTAGTTTGAAATAGTGGAACTCATGACGTTGGTTGAGACCACAGGAGATCGAGGCCATACTCAGGCCCTCAAGAGGAGAAAAGCTGCATTGGCAGACCTGCTGGGTATCAGAGCACAGGGGGCATTGGTGAGAAGTAAGTTTCAGGGAATATCTGAAATGGATGCCTCATCCAAATTTTTCTTTGGTTTAGAGAAAAAGAATGGACAAAGAAAAATTATTCATTGTCTCAAATCAGCTGTTGGACAAGAGCTCACTAGTGAAATTAGAAAGAGGGCAGTAGAGTTCTATGCTGAGCTCTACAAGTGTGAGTACAAAGAGGATAAAACAGTGACACAGCAGTTCTTTGATGGGCTCCCAAAGGTGGCTGCAGAAGCTCAGGTTGAGCTTGAGCAACCATTGTCTTTGCAGGATTTATACACTGCATTAAAAGGCATGGAAAATGGAAGGGCACCAGGCATTGATGGGCTTCCCGTTGACTTTTTTAAGTCTTTTTGGGTTATGTTGGGAGAGGATTGGCTAGCAGTAGTTAATGATAGTTTAACCGGAGGGTTACTACCAATAAGCTGCAGAAGGGCTGTCCTCACCCTATTGCCCAAAAAGGGTGACCCTAGGGAGGTGAAGAACTGGAGGCCGGTGGCTTTATTGTGCACTGATTATAAGATATTGTCAAAGGCTTTGTCCAACAGGCTGAGGGAGGTGATGGGGCAAATCATACATACGGACCAGTCCTACTGTGTTCCTGGCAGGCAGATAGGGGATAACATTTCTCTGATTCGTGATTTTTTGGACGTCTCTAGGGCTATTGGGTTGGATGCTGGTCTAATTTCAATTGATCAGGAAAAGGCATTTGACCGAGTTGAACATCAATATTTATGGCACACGTTTCAGGCGTTTGGGTTCAGCTCTGGTTTTATTGCCATGATAAAGGTGATATATGGTGACATTGAAAGTGTATTGAAAGTTAACGGTGGTTTGAGTGCTCCTTTTAAAGTGTGTAGAGGTATTAGGCAGGGATGTTCTTTGTCAGGAATGTTGTATGCCATTGCTATAGAGCCACTACTAAATAGCATTAGAAGTCGCATTACAGGGTTGTACCTTTCAGAGGATATTCCTCCTATTCGTCTCTCAGCCTATGCTGATGATGTAGTTGTGTTAGTGAAAAATCAAGCGGAGGTGGATAGTTTGAGTCTAATGGTTGATCGTTTTAGGGGAATATCCTCTGCAAAGGTAAATTGGGAAAAGAGTTGTGCTTTACAGATTGGAGAATGGTCTGGAGGGATCATGGCTTTGCCAGGGGGGCTAGAATGATGTAAGGGAGGTTTTAAGTATCTTGGAGTGTACCTAGGAGATGAGGGGACTATGGAAAAAAATTGGAGTGGGGTGGTTGAAATGGTGGAAGGGAGGATGAGGAGATGGCGTTGGTTACTATCTCGTATGTCATATAGGGGGCGCACTATTATAGTTAACAATGTGATTGCCTCTGCACTGTGGCATCGGTTGTCAGTTTTAGAACCACCATCTGGCCTTCTGGCTAAGATACAGGCAATTATTGTGGATTTCTTTTGGGATAAATATCACTGGGTTCCACAAAGTGTTTTGTATTTGTCAAAAGAGGAGGGGGGACAAGGTCTTGTACATCTTGCTAGTAGGGCTGCTGCTTTCCGGTTTCAGTTTATTCAAAGGTTGCTTTATGGACCGGAAAATGTGGTGTGGAGAGGGGTGGCAGGTCTTGTATTACAGAGGGTTGGAGGATTAGGTTTAAAGAAGGCTTTATTTCTGGTTGATAGGAGCCAGATTTCTAGGGAGGGAGTACCTCCGTTTTACAGAGGCCTTCTCAGAGTGTGGAGCATAATGAAGGTGTCCAGACGAACTTCAGCGGAGTCAGTGCTTTGGCTGTTGGAGGAACCTCTGGTGTATGGGGCAAGACTGGATTGTACAACTGCAGCTGTTCCACATTTCTCCAAGATTCTGGTGAAGGGCAAAATCATCACCTTAAAACAGTTAATGGCCATGGCTGGGCCCGCCTTAATGGATGGAAGAAGGGTGGCTGAACATTTGGGGATGAGGTCGGAAAGGATTGTCGAACAAATGCTGGGGAGCTGCAGGAAGGCTCTGTCAGCGGAAGAGTGGGGTATGCTTAGTAGTCACAAGAAGAAAGTACAAGATGAAGACGTCTCATTTCCAAGACTAGGGATTACACCAAATATCCCAGAGTCAGAAAGAAAGGCGTTATTGCTGGATTTGAGAGGGTTGGAGGAGGTGGGTTTGGATGAGGTGAATGGGAAGGACTTGTATAGGGGGTGTGTCAAGGTGTTGAATAAAGATAAATTGAAAAATAGAAAAGACACTCCATGGAGGGTAAAATTGGGCATTGATGACAAGGTAAAGCCAGAATGGAGAGCACTGTACAAGCCACCGTTACAAAAGGGTACTGGTGATATGCAATGGAGGGTTTTACATGGTATCATTGCAGTTAATGCTTTTGTATCTGTTATTAACTCAGATGTTAGAGATGGATGTCCTTTTTGTAATATAAGAGAAACCATTTTTCACTGTTTTATGGAGTGTGAGAGGATAAAACCTCTATTGGAAGTGCTGGAATCTTTGTTTAAAGCTGTAGGGGAGTTTTTCAATAACACTGTTTTTATTTTGGGGTTTCGATATAGTAAGCAACAGAAAAGAAAATGTCAAATGTTACATTTTATTTTGGGACAAGCTAAGATGTCAATTTTTCTGAGTAGGAAACATAAGATAGAAACGGGATATGGGCAGGATGTAAGATGTGTTTTTAAAGGATTAGTGAAAGCAAGAATAAAAGTAGATTTTGAGTTCTTCTCAGCTGTAAAAGATCTCATATTGTTTGAGGAGAAGTGGGCATACGAAGGAGCGCTTTGTTTTGTAGAGGAGGGGAAATTATTTTTTGCTGATGAAATAAGTTGAATGTATATGTTATGTATTTATTTTTTGTTTAGGAATTACATTTGTTATTTCATTTCTGAAAAAGCAGTGTGTCATTATTTATGTTAACACTTGAGTATAAAATAAAGGTTTTATAAAAACTAAAAAAAAAAACTCTCTCTCTCTCTCTCTGTCTCTCTCTGTCTCTCTCTGTCTCTCTGTCTCTCTGTCTCTCTGTCTCTCTGTCTCTCTCTGTCTCTCTCTCTCTCTCTCTCTCTCTCTCTCTCTCTCTCTCTCTGTCTCTAGCAGACAGAAAATACAAACTATCTAAGGGAAACAGATAGAGTCATAACATCTCTTCTCCTCCCCCTGTATGTCTATATGCCTTCTGTCTGGTGGAACATATTATGGGGTAAAGAGCCCTCCCTTTAGCCCCACTAGAAACACTATAGAGCCCTCCCTCCACCCCCAATAGAACCACTAAAGAGCCCTCCCTCTGCCCCCACTAGAACCACTAAAGAGCCCTCCCTTTACCCCCAATAGAACCACTAAAGAGCCCTCCCTCTACCCCCACTAGAGAGCCCTCCCTCTACCCCCACTAGAACCACTAAAGAGACCTCCCTCCATCCCCACTGGAACCACTAAAGAGCCCTCCCTCTACCCCCACTAGAACCACTAAAGAGCCCTCCCTCCACCCCCACTAGAACCACTAAAGAGCCCTCCCTCTACCCCCACTAGAACCACTAAAGAGCCCTTCAGCCACCCCCAATAGAACCACTAAAGAGCCCTCCCTCCACCCCCCATATAACCACTAAAGAGCCCTCCCTCTACCCCCACTAGAACCACTAACGAGCCCTCCCTCTACCCCCACTAGAACCACTAAAGAGCCCTCCCTCCACCCCCACTTGAACCACTAAAGAGCCCTCCCTCTACCCCCAATAGAACCACTAAAGAGCCCTCCCTCTACCCCCAATAGAACCACTAAAGAGCCCTCCCTCTACCCCCACTAGAACCACTAAAGAGCCCTCCCTTTACCCGCACTAGAACCACTAAAGAGCCCTCCCTCTACCCCCACTAGAACCACTAAAGAGCCCTTCAGCCACCCCCAATAGAACCACTAAAGAGCCCTCCCTCTACCCCCAATAGAACCACTAAAGAGCCCTCCCTCTACCCCCACTAGAACCACTAAAGAGCCCTCCCTCTACCCGCACTAGAACCACTAAAGAGCCCTCCCTCTACCCCCACTAGAACCACTAAAGAGCCCTCCCTCTACCCCCAATAGAACCACTAAAGAGCCCTTCCTCCACCCACAATAGAACAACTAAAGAGCCTTCCTTCCACCCCCAATAGAACCAATAATGAGCCCTCCCTCTACCCCCACTAGAAGCACTGAAGAGCCCTCCCTCTACCCCCACTAGAACCACTAAAGAGCCCTTCCTCCACCCCCAATAGAACCACTAAAGAGCTCTCCCTCTACCCCCACTAGAACCGCTAAAGAGCCATCCCACCACCCCCACTAGAACCGCTAAAGAGCCCCCCTCAGGTCACTACTAACTGAGGGAGCAGAGGGACCCAACTACCCCCCTGTACCCTCTAATTGAGTATTCTGTCTGGGAGACAGGGGAAGGGAGACAGGAAGTGCTTGTTAGCCCCGCCCCCTGACCTTTCTCTCTGGCTGACGCATCATTATTTACCTCATTAAACGCTGCCAAACAGCCACCGCCAGAGGGGAAATACCACAGGGAGAGGGGATGTGTCATGTGGGACTTAACCTCTGCTAGCCATGTCTCTCCTTCCTTCCTTCCTTCCTTCCTTCCTTCCTTCCTTCCTTCCTTCCTTCCTTCCTTCCTTCCTTCCTTCCTTCCTTCCTTCCTTCCTTCCTTCCTTCCTTCCTTCCTTCCTTCCTTCCTTCCTTCCCTCCCTCCCTCCCTCCCTCCCTCCCTCCCTCACCCCCTTCTCTTTCACTCTCTTCTATCATCCCCCTCTGTCACTGTATGTGTAGTTATGAGAGGTGGGCTAAAATGAAGTGGTGAAAGGAAGTGAGATGATAGAGAGAGAGAGATAGAGAGAGGGAGAGAAGAAGATGGATTGTTCCAGTTATAGCAGGTATACAGGGTGTTTTCTCTCTCCTGCATGTTACCCCTCTCTCTTTCTCCTGTACTTTACCTCCCTCTCTCCTGCTTGTTACCCCTCTCTCTTTCTCCTGTACTTTACCTCCCTCTCTTCTTGTTACCCCTCTCTCTTTCTCCTGTACTTTACCTCCCTGTCTCCTTCTTGTTACCCCTCTCTCTTTCTCCTGTACTTTACCTCCCTGTCTCCTTCTTGTTACCCCTCTCTCTTTCTCCTGTACTTTACCTCCCTCTCTCCTTCTTGTTACCCCTCTATCTTTCTCCTGTACTTTACCTCCCTCTCTCCTTGTTACCCCTCTCTCTTTCTCCTGTACTTTACCTCCCTCTCTCCTTCTTGTTACCCCTCTCTCTTTCTCCTGTACTTTACCTCCATCTCTCCTTCTTGTTACCCCTCTCTCTTTCTCCTGTACTTTACCCCCCTCTCTCCTGCTTGTTACCCCTCTCTCTTTCTCCTGTACTTTACCTCCCTCTCTCCTGCTTGTTACCCCTCTCTCTTTCTCCTTTACTTTACCTCCCTCTCTCCTTGTTACCCCTCTCTCTTTCTCCTGTACTTTACCTCCCTCTCTCCTTCTTGTTACCCCTCTCTCTTTCTCCTGTACTTTACCTCCCTCTCTCCTTGTTACCCCTCTCTCTTTCTCCTGTACTTTTACCTCCCTCTCCCTCTCTCCTTGTTACCCCTCTCTCTTTCTGCTGTACCCCCCCACACTCTTTCTCCTGTACCCCCCCCCCCCCCACACACACACACACTAACACACTAACACACACAAACACACACATACACATACACAGACACACACACATACACACACACATGCACACAGACATATACACAAACACAGTAATTGGACAACTTCAATTGCCTGCTTATGCATTAAGTGTTACATATTCGTAGGTGCATCCAATCACTGCTACCACTCCTACTCTCCCTCCCTCCATCTCTCCCTCCTTCTCTACATCCATCCCTCTATCCCCCTATCTCAATGGGCCTAACCAGGACTCTGGGGTGGCATATGAATGAGAAAATATAATCTCTCTCTCTCCATATAGAGGAGAGGGGAGGAGAGGGGAGGGGATGAGAGAGGTAGTTCCCGGCTTGTTTAGTCAGTGTTTGTGTGTGTGTGTGTGTGTGTGGGTGTGTGTGTGTGTGTGTGTGTGTGTGTGTGTGTGTGTGTGTGTGTGTGTGTGTGTGTGTGTGTGTGTGTGTGTGTGTGTGTGTGTGTGTGTGTGTGTGTGTGTGTGTGTGTGTGTGGCATTAGGAGGGGAAGTGTGCTACGGCTCCCATAAAGGGATTCTGGGCAGCGGTTGGAATGGGGTAGATATGGGGGAGGGGCTTCGAATCAGATGGAGCAGGAAATAGAGGATCAGAGGAGGCAACGAGAAGAAGAGTGAGGCAGAAAGAAGGATGGAAAGAGGAGTAGTTGGTGAGAGAGAAGATGTGTTGCAGGTAGAGAGAAAGAGATGAAAGGAAAGAGAGATAGAAGCGGAGAAAGAGAAAAAGAGAGAGATGGAATGAGAAGGTGAAGGAAGATGGTCCCTTCTCCTTCCTTGCCTCCTCCCTCTCAGATCGTGATAAGATGAGGATGCTGATAGCCCTCCTGTGTGTTTTGGTGTGTGTGTCCGTGGGAAACCATACCTGTGTGTGTGCATTGGGGAAGGTGTATGGGTTGGGGGCAAAGGCTATCCTGTCTGATTTGGCTTATCCTGTCATATTTCCCCCTTGAGGTGTGAGCTGCTGGACCTCCACAAATAATCCCCATGACCCCCTTCATCTCTCCCTCCCCCCATCCCTACCTTTCCTCCCAGCAGCAGGAGTGATGACAACGTGAGTTAGCTGTGACGCTAACAGAACTAGCCAGGCACAATGAACGTCCTCAGACGTCACTACCAGGGCCAGGCTGGGATTCTAACCCCTTCAGGGGCTACCTTCTAATATTATCCAGTAGACACACACAGGGAATGCTAAGCTAAAGTTGTATTGTAAACACAAAGGCAATGCTAAGCTAAAGACATATTGTATATTCAAGGGGAATGCTAAGCTAAATTTATATTGTATTGGTGGTACCGTAAATGTGAAAGCCAAAGTATGCTAATAAATGAAGTGTAAATGGTAAAGTTGTATCATACCTGGGGAAAAGTAAAGTAGAGGGGCAACTAGATGTGGAGTGTGTGTTTGTACAAAACACATATTTTTTTGTTGTCCCACCCCTCCCCCCAAAAGAGACATGAGGGAAATTGAGAAAATATGTGAATACAAATGACCCTTATTCATATGTAGAGCAGGACCCATGTATTGAATTCAAGCCCTTTACAAAAAATGGTGGTGCCATGGTCTGCCACTGTGATGTATGTGTGTAGGGGAGGCCACAGTGATGTATGTGTGTAGGCGAGGCCACAGTGATGTATGTGTGTAGGGGAGGCCACAGTGATGTATGTGTGTAGGGGAGGACACAGTGATGTATGTGTGTAGGGGAGGCCACAGTGATGTATGTGTGTAGGGGAGGACACAGTGATGTATGTGTGTAGGGGAGGCCACAGTGATGTATGTGTGTAGGGGAGGACACAGTGATGTATGTGTGTAGGGGAGGCCACAGTGATGTATGTGTGTAGGGGAGGATACAGTGATGTATGTGTGTAGGGGAGGCCACAGTGATGTATGTGTGTATGGGAGGCCACAGTGATGTATGTGTGTAGGGGAGGATACAGTGATGTATGTGTGTAGGGGAGGCCACAGTGATGTATGTGTGTAGGGGAGGCCACAGTGATGTATGTGTGTAGGGGAGGATACAGTGATGTATGTGTGTAGGGGAGGACACAGTGATGTATGTGTGTAGGGGAGGATACAGTGATGTATGTGTGTAGGGGAGGATACAGTGATGTATGTGTGTAGGGGAGGATACAGTGATGTATGTGTGTAGGGGAGGCCACAGTGATGTATGTGTGTAGGGAAGGCCACAGTGATGTATGTGTGTAGGGGAGGATACAGTGATGTATGTGTGTAGGGGAGGCCACAGTGATGTATGTGTGTAGGGGAGGCCACAGTGATGTATGTGTGTAGGGGAGGATACAGTGATGTATGTGTGTAGGGGAGGCCACAGTGATGTATGTGTGTAGGGGAGGATACAGTGATGTATGTGTGTAGGGGAGGCCACAGTGATGTATGTGTGTAGGGGAGGACACAGTGATGTATGTGTGTAGGGGAGGCCACAGTGATGTATGTGTGTAGGGGAGGATACAGTGATGTATGTGTGTAGGGGAGGCCACAGTGATGTATGTGTGTAGGGGAGGATACAGTGATGTATGTGTGTAGGGGAGGCCACAGTGATGTATGTGTGTAGGGGAGGCCACAGTGATGTATGTGTGTAGGGGAGGATACAGTGATGTATGTGTGTAGGGGAGGATACAGTGATGTATGTGTGTAGGGGAGGCCACAGTGATGTATGTGTGTAGGGTAGGACACAGTGATGTATGTGTGTAGGGGAGGATACAGTGATGTATGTGTGTAGGGGAGGCCACAGTGATGTATGTGTGTAGGGGAGGCCACAGTGATGTATGTGTGTAGGGGAGGATACAGTGATGTATGTGTGTAGGGGAGGCCACAGTGATGTATGTGTGTAGGGGAGGCCACAGTGATGTATGTGTGTAGGGGAGGATACAGTGATGTATGTGTGTAGGGGAGGCCACAGTGATGTATGTGTGTAGGGGAGGATACAGTGATGTATGTGTGTAGGGGAGGCCACAGTGATGTATGTGTGTAGGGGAGGCCACAGTGATGTATGTGTGTAGGGGAGGATACAGTGATGTATGTGTGTAGGGGAGGATACAGTGATGTATGTGTGTAGGGGAGGCCACAGTGATGTATGTGTGTAGGGGAGGATACAGTGATGTATGTGTGTAGGGGAGGCCACAGTGATGTATGTGTGTAGGGGAGGCCACAGTGATGTATGTGTGTAGGGGAGGCCACAGTGATGCATGTGTGTAGGGGAGGCCACAGTGATGTATGTGTGTAGGGGAGGATACAGTGATGTATGTGTGTATGTGTAGGGGAGGCCACAGTGATGTATGTGTGTAGGGGAGGCCACAGTGATGTATGTGTGTAGGGGAGGCCACAGTGATGTATGTGTGTAGGGGAGGCCACAGTGATGTATGTGTGTAGGGGAGGCCACAGTGATGTATGTGTGTAGGGGAGGATACAGTGATGTATGTGTGTATGTGTAGGGGAGGCCACAGTGATGTATGTGTGTAGGGGAGGCCACAGTGATGTATGTGTGTAGGGGAGGCCACAGGAACACACAAAATGCTGCTATTTGTCTGGCTGCTTAGGGGACGACGTGCCAAATCAAGCAACCGATGTACACAACCCCCCCCCCCCCCCACACACACACACACGGTATGACCAATGCCAGCTGTTTGTGTCCATCTGTGTTCTTTACATACAATCTGACCTGAGGTTTGGATCCAGCTGGTAAACTAGGGGGAGTGTGTGTGTGTTCAACATACTGTGTCTACCTGATAGGGACTTACAGCAGGGAAAACAGCCTGCAGTATGTGCAGTGTGAGACAATGAGAGCTGGCACTGTGCGGTACACACACACACACACACACACACACACACACACACACACACACACACACACACACACACACACACACACACACACACACACACACACACACACACACACACACACACACACACACACACACACACACACACACACACACATGCCCGGGCTTGACCGGATAAGAGATGAGATGTAAGTTCAGCTTATAACAAACCGACTGTGGGGAGATGCACGCCAAGGCAGAAATGCACTGGGAGAGTATGTGTGTCTGTGAGTGTCTGTTTATTTGTGTGTGTGTGTGTGTGTGTGTGTGTCTTTGTGTGTGTTTGTGTGTGTGTGTGTGTGTGTGTGTCTTAGTGTGTGTGTGTGTGTGTGTGTGTGTGTGTCTTTGAGTGTGTGTGTGTGTGTGTCTGTGTCTTTGAGTGTGTGTGTGTGTCTGTGAGTGTGTGTCTTTGAGTGTGTGTGTGTGTGTGTGTGTGTGTGTGTGTGTGTGTGTGTGTGTGTGTGTGTGTGTGTGTGTGTGTGTGTGTGTGTGTGTGTGTGTGTGTGTGAGTGTCTGTGAGTGTGTGTGTGTGTGTCTTTGAGTGTGTGTGTCTGTGAGTGTGTGTCTGTGTGTGTGTCTTTGAGTGTGTGTGTGTGTGTGTTTGTCTGTGTGTGTGTGTGTGTGTGTGTGTGTGTGTGTGTGTGTGTGTGTGTGTGTGTGTGTGTGTGTGTGTGTGTGTGTGTGTGTGTGTGTGTGTGTGTGTTTGTCTGTGTGTGTGTGTGTGTGTGTGTGTGTGTGTGTGTGTGTGTGCGTATGACGGTGGAGAGTGGGTACTTGCGAGGCTGTGCTTTATTTTACAGGAGACATAAATACAGGGACCATGTGTGTGAGAAAAAGAAAGAGAGGAGAAGAGGGGTTGAGGAAGAATGTAGGAAAAGCAGCAGAGCTCTGACCACTGAGAAGAGG
>NC_092110.1:29249146-29271646 GCF_045679555.1 Salvelinus alpinus
CCTTCTACACTCAGTGGCCAGTTTATTAGGAACACCATTTAGTACTGGGTCGGACCCCCCCCTTTGCCTTCACAGAGGTGTTGGTCAATGCGATTGCATGACGCAGTTGCTGCAGATTGGACAGCGGTACACCACTGCCACCAGCCTGTACTGTTGACACCAGGCAGGATGGGTACATGGACTCATGCTGCTTACGCCAAATCCTGACTGTGGCATCATTATGACTCAACAGGAACCGGGGTTCGTTGGACCAGGAAATGTTTTTCCACTCCTCTATTGTCCAGTGTTGGTGATCACGTGCCCACTGGAGCCGCTTCTTCTTGTTTTTAGCCAATAGAAGTGGAACTCGGTGTGTACGTCTGATGCAATAGCCCATCTGTGACAAGGACAGACGGGTTGTGCGTTCTGAGATGCCGTTCACATTCGACCTCTCTCATCAACGAGCTGTTTTCTCCCACAGGACAGCCGCTGACTGGATGTTTTTTGTTTGTCGCATCATTCTCTGTAAACCCTAGACACTGTCGTGTATGAAAAGCCCAGGAGGCTGTTTCTGAGATACTGGATCCGGAGTGCCTAGCATCAATGATCATACCTCGCTCAGATGAATGCATCGATGTCTGTCTGCTTTATATAACAAGCCACGGCCACTTGACTGTAGGAGCGATCCATTTGGGATGGGATGATGTACCTAATAAACTGTCCGGTGATTGTATATTGCTCCTCCATTTCATAATTTCCCATTTCCCTTTCCTCTCTCTCACTCTTTCCTTCACTCTTTCTCTCTCTCTCTCTCTTTCTCTCTTTCCCTCTCTCTTTCTCTCTCTCCCTCTGCTACCCTTTCTCTCTCTCTTTCTCTCCCCCTCTCTCGCACCCCTTCCTCTCTCTTTCTCTCTCCAATAAGGGAGTGAAAGATGCAGGATGTCAGGTGGCACTGGACAGGTGCCATGACAACACCAGCTGCCAGAGCCTCCGAGTGTCGCTTCCTACACGCTACAACACAAACACACACACACATGCTAAAATTCGAACCTTCCCAACACAGCAGGTTGGGGGAGTATAGTTCCATCCCTACCTACCCTGCCCTCTCTATGCCTGTCCCCTCTGACAGACCAGACACGTCCCTCCCCTGCCCTCTTTCTCCTGTCCCCTGTGGCAGACCAGACAGATCCCTCCTCCTGTCCTCCCCCCTCTCTATGCCTGCCTCCATCTCTCTCCCTCCCCCTTTCGTATCTCTCTCTCTCCCTCCCTCCTTCCAGCCAGGTTGCTATAGTGGTGTCCAGCTGGAGAGGCTGTGGTGATTACCTGCAGTTTTATTGGCTAATGGCTTGAAACATACCAATATGTCTACCACTGCCCAGAGGAGGCCGGACCCATGCTAGGGCCAACACACCCACACACACGCACACACACGCACACACACATCTGTCCATTGGAGGATTGGCTTGTGTCAGGGCCAAGCACAATATTACATTCAGTGAAATGCTCTATGATGATTCACTTCCACGTCTGTCAGCCTGTTTCAATATAAACACACATATCTATACTGCTTCATCCTCTATCTAAGATATTTATCCAATAGAAAAATGATGCTGCACAAAATAAATAAAACGAGCAGAATACACTCCCTCATAAATACCGATGCAGTGTCACTGTCACTCAGATTCACACACTTCATTCAGAAATCATGTTTACTGATACCATCAGTCCCATTGATCTATAACCTTATCTTAGTAAATACCATAATCTAAGCATCTCATCAGAAGTGATTCAGTAAGGATGAGTGTAGGTATACATCCATCCATTCATCTCCTATCTTTATTAAAGCCACTGAAAGCTGTTTAACGACTGACCCATGACCCTAACATCTAACCTCTAATCATAATCTCTGGCCTGTGTCTGACCATTGATTCCTCTTGGAACCCAAACAATCAGATCCGAAAAACTTATAGCACATTGTTTAACCTTTTGTCAATAGGGGGTGCTGTTAGCACTTTTTTTTTTGTTGACATTGCCAAATTAAACTGCCTAGTAGTCAATTCTTGCTCGTACAATATGCATATTATTGTTATTATTGGATAGAAAACACTCTCTAGTTTCTATAACCGTTGGAATTATGTCTCTGAGTGGAACAGAACTCTATCTACAGCACTTTTCCTGACAGGGAGTGAGATTTCAGAAATCTTGGCCTCTGGTCCCAGGTCAGTTTTAATGTCCCTGTGAATGCTATGAGGATACAAACACTGCCTACACCTTCCTCTAGATGTCAGTAAGTGGTGACAATTTGAATGGAGTCGATTGCGCAATCAGGGCCTGTATAAAACACCAAAGACCGGAAGTAGCTTTCCTTTGGACCCTGCGCTCGACGCAAGAAGGACGTTGGACCGACCTCTTTCCAAGCCTTGGTTTAGCCAGTAATATATCGCCGGTCATGTTTTTACTTGTTATAGGTGTTAAAAACATCATAAGGTAGTTAATTTAACCTGTTATGGCTGCAAGGGAAATTATTGAGTAGCCAGAAAAAAGGTGCCCATTTCAAACGGCCTCGTACTCAATTCTTGCTCGTACAATATGCATATTATTTATTACCTTTGGATATAAAACACCTTCTAGTTTCTAAAACAGGTTTAATTATTTCTCTAAGTGAAACATAACTCTTTTTACAGCCCATTTTCTGGAAAAAGTGAATTTTCCAAGAAGCTATGTCTCTCTTCAAGATACTCTCTATAAAAGGCCTTGGCACTTGGGACTGTACAAACACGTCACACATCTTCCCCTGGTTGTCATGCGGAAGTGAGAGAAAAAAGGACTTGATTATCTCTGTCAGGGACTGAAAGGAACCTCTTTGAGTGATAAGTGCGCACTTTATAATTTTTTCTGGGCGCGAAGTAGGAACTGGACCGCGCTCCTGGAAAACACTCGTTATAGGTGAATATGACCTCCAGCTTCGATTTTCTTTGATACATGTCACAAAATCATCCTAAAGTATGTTTTTTCAATATACTTTAATTATATTATTGAAATTTATTCTGGACTTTAGACGTGATGCGACGCAAGAATTTTGTCAAGACGGAGAGGTTAGCATGGCATGGCCAGTGTGTCATGCTAATTCAACAGGGACATCGTTCGTTCTAGGTCCAAATGAACACGGTTCTGAACAAAGGACCCTTTGGAGAACATTCTGATGGAAAATCAACAAAGATAAGGACCCAATTTGGGATGCTTTTTCATATATCTGTCGAACTGTGCTATCGCTAGCGTTTGACTATAATCAATGCTGCTGTGTGTTAGCTATTGTAGTAAGCTAATATAACGATATATTGTGTTTTCGCTGTAAAACACTTCAGAAATCGGAAATATTGTCTGTATTCACAAGATCTTTCTCTTTCATTAGCTATCCACCATATATTTTTCTGAAATCTTTTCTGATGTGAAATTAGAAGTAGACGTTGGTGTCTGTTTTCTCTGGCTACTGCCGTGCGATTTCTTACTGTAGCTATGATGGTAGCAGTAATGTAAAACTGATTTATAGCTAAAATATTCAACTTTTTCGAACAAAACATAGATTTATTGTGTAACATGTTATAGGACTGTCATCTGAGGGAGTTTTTTCTAGGTTATTTAGGTTAGTTCTAGGTTAGTTAGGTTGGCTTTGCATGCTAGCTGCATGCTAGCTGCATGCTACCGGTGCTGTGAAAAATATCTGTCTCTCTTTTTGTATTTGGTGGTGAGCTAACATGAATATATGTGGTGTTTTCGCTGTAAAACATTTAAAGAATCTGAAATATTGTCTGTATTCACAAGATCTTTCTCTTTCATTAGCTATCCACCATATATTTCTCTGAAATGTTTTCTGAAGTGTAATAAGGTAGTTGACGTTGGTGTCTGTATTTTCTCTGGCTACTCCCGTGCGATTTCTTACTGTAGCTATGATGGTAGCAGTAATGTAAAACTGATTTATAGCTAAAATATGCATTTTTTTTGAACAAAACATAGATTTATTGTGTAACATGTTATAGGACTGTCATCTGAGGTAGTTTTCTCTAGGTTATTTAGGTTGGTTCTAGGTTAGTTAGGTTGGCTTGTGCATGCTAAATGCAGCCTACTTGTGCTGTGAAAAATGTCTTTCTCTCTTTTTGTATTTGGTGGTGACCTAACATAAATATATGTGGTGTTTTCTCTGTAAAACATTTAAAAAATCGGACATGTTGGCTGGATTGACAAGATGTTTATCTTTCAAATGCTGTATTGGACTTGTTAATGTGTGAAAGTTAAATATTTTACAAAAATAGATTTTGAATTTCGCGCTCTGCACTTGGACAGGCTGTTGTCATATTGATCCCGATGTCGGGCTTGCAGCCTGAAGAAGTTAAACCGTTTTATAGCAATTTATATCCGTTTAGTGCGATTTTGAGGGATTTATTTGTGACGCCCTTCCATGAGCTGGGCACGTTTCCTGTACATACCGAACGTTAGTGGCCATTTCGATGGGACAAGAGGACATCTTTCGACCAAAAGACGATTAGACCGGAGAAATGATACATTGCCCAAGATTCTGATGGAAGAACAGCTCATAGTAAGAACTATTTATGATGATAAATCGCTGTTCTGTTGAAAAATGTTAAACGCATATTTCGCCATTTTGTTTTGTGTAGCTTCGCTTTGGCGGACCCGGTATTGCACAGTAAGGATAATTTTAGAAATGTAAGTCAGCGATTGCATTAAGAACTAATTTGTCTTTCGATTCCTGTCAACCCTGTATTTTTTAGTCAAGTTTATGATTAGTTATCGATTAGACTAGATCACTCTCAAAGATGACGCCCGACATTTTCAGGCCAGTTTTGCTACTATTCTCATTGTATAACCACGTTTTTTTGTGGCTAAATATGCACATTTTCGAACAAACTCTATATGTATGTTGTAATATGATGTTACAGGAGTGTCATCGGAAGAATTCTGAGAAGGTTAGTGAAAAAATTAATATATTTTGGTGATCATAACGTTATCGCTCCCGTTGCCTTGAATTCATGCTGGGGTAACGTTTGCACATGTGGTATGCTAATATAACGATTTATTGTGTTTTCGCTGTAAAACGCTTAGAAAATCTGAAATATTGTCTGAATTCACAAGATCTGTGTCTTTCCATTGCTATGCTTTGTCTATTTTTATGAAATGTTTTATGATGAGTAAATTGGTAATACACGTTGCTCTCTGTATTTATTCTAGTCGAGTTGTGATGGTGGGTGCAATTGTAAACTATGATTTCTACCTGAAATATGCACATTTTTCTAACAAAAACTATCCTATACAATAAATATGTTATCAGACTGTCATCTGATGAGGTTTTTTCTTGGTTAGTGGCTATCAATATCTTTATTTGGCCGAATTGGTGATAGCTACTGGTGGAGAGAAAAAATGGTTGACAAAGAAAAATGGTGTCTTTTGCTAACGTGGTTAGCTAATAGATTTACATATTGTGTCTTCCCTGTAAAACATTTTAAAAATCAGAAATGATTGCTGGATTCACAAGAAGTGGATCTTTCATCTGGTATCTTGGACTTGTGATTGAATGATATTTAGATGCTACTATTTACTTGTGACGCTATGCTAGCTATGCTATTCAGCTTTTTTACTGGTGGGGGGGTGGGGGGTGCTCCCGGATCCGGGTTTCTGAGGCGGTAGATGTTAATCGCTCCGTGCATGTTATAAACACTGGAAATATCCTATTGAAACTGGTTTACTAGCTATAAGTGGCAGGTAGCCTAGTTCTTAGAGCTTTGGGCTGGTAACAAAAGGTTGTTGGATCGAATCCCCGAGCTGACAAGGTCAAAAACTACCATTCTGCCCCCAAACAAGACAGTTAACCCACTGTTCCCTGGTAGGCTGTCATTCTAAATAAGAATTTGCCTAGTTAAATAAAACATAAGCAGGGGATATGTGTGTTGCAGTATGGGGCTAGGGGCGCCTAAAATAACAAAAAACACAGGTCTGATCGCTAACCCCTAACCTCTGACCCGTAACCCTAAGCAGAGGGAACGTGAAAGCCAACCTTGGATGGTCCTCTTGAAGAAGGCCTTGCAGGCCTCGCAGGAGGCCACGCCGTAGTGGTAGCCCGAGGCGACGTCGCCACACACCAGGCACAGCCGCTTGGGCATGGAGTTCAACATGTACTCGCACTTGATCTGCGAGTCCTCCCCGATGGTGCTGGAGCAGTCTTCGTAGCGCTTGGAGGCCCCAGCAGGGCCCAGGGGGCCGGCCCCAGGCCCGTACAGGGTGGGGGAGTCCAGGCCGTTCTGGTGGCCGTTCATGGTAGAGCTGTAGGAGCCACTGGCGTCGCTGGAGCCCCCGGGGCTGTGGTGGTTAATGCTGTCTGCCAGGGAGGCGGGGCTGGAGGGCTCTGTCTTAATGTAGGACGGGCAGCTGGACTCTAGGTGGCGCTCTTTGCTGGACATTCTGCACAGGTGCCTGGATGGAGGGAGGTAGAGGGGGAGGGAGGTAGAGGGGAGGGAGGTAGAGATGGAGGGAGGTAGAAGAGAGAGAGAGGTAGGAGGGAGGGAGTTAGAGGAAAAAGGAGGGAGGGAGAGATGGAGGGTGGGTGGAAGGAATTGAGGTAGGGAGGTTGGGAGGGAGAGATGGAGGGTGGGTGGAAGGAATTGAGGTAGGGAGGTTGGGAGGGAAGAGAGAGTGGAGAACATGTTGTCATAGGTGAGTTAATCATAATAGAAAGCTTGACAACATGTTAACATCTTACCAAATACTTTGCAAAATAGTTATCTTTTTATAGTGACATCATACTAAATCTAACTACTGGATTATTCTCAGAAAATAGTCAAAATAAAACACCTAGAATGTGTATGAGAAAGACAGAGAGTGTGTGTGTGTGTATGTGTGTGTGTGTTGAGGTAGGCCTGTAGAAGCGTCTCTAGCCTACAGCTATCAGTCACTCTCTAGTCAATAGCAACTTGTTCTACATGAGAGTAATCAGGAAGGAGGCACAGCGCTGCTCAATCATGCCTGAGACAGCCACTCACAGCAAACAGCAAACAACACACACACACACACACACACACACACACACACACACACACACACACACACACACACACACACACACACACACACACACACACACACACACACACACACACACACACACACACACACACACACACACACACACACACACACACAGAAAAACAGACATATGCGCACAAGAAAGGCCATGCACAGATATACTAAACACACACAAAACACATATCAGAGACAACACACACACTAAGAGATGAGGAATCTGAAGGAAAGTACTTTACTTCCACCCCTTCCAATCCCCTGTTCAATAGCATCAACCTATTTAGTGGCACAGTGTTCACAGTGTTGTACGTTAAGAGATGCCCTTCTGCACACCACTGTTTTAAACGGCTGTTATTTGAGCATTTGTGGCCTTTCTGTTAGCTTGAATGATTCTGGACATTCTCCTCTGACCTCTCTCATTAACAAGGTGTTTTGGCCCACAGAAATGCCGCTCACTGAATGTGTTTTGTTTATCGCACCATTCTCTGTAAACTCTAGAGACTGTAGTGCGTAAAAATCCCAGGAAGGCAGCTGTTTCTGAGATGCTGGAATCCCCATGTGTGGCATCAACAATCATACCACAGTTAAAGTTGCTTAGATTACGCATCTTGTCCGTTCTAATGTTTGGTCGAACAACATCTAAAGCTCTCTACTCTACATACTCTATATATTGAGTTGCAGGCAGCCACAGGATTCGCTGTTCGAAGGAGTAGGCTCACGCAGGTGTACCTAAAAAAGTGGCCGGTGAGTGTATGTATGCAAGGCCCTTGTAATTTTTTTTCCAATACTGCCAAGTCATTACTGATGATTGATTTCACATTGTGGTACGAGTATATAGTGAAATGAGTGGTATCCACCTACAACAACATAGTGATAACATGGAGCTGGCAGGTGATCCAGGTCACAATAGAGGTCAAGCAGTGGGAGGAGAAAGACATGGTGATCAAAGGAATGGCAGGGGACAAGCACCTCTTCTGAGAGGTAGTCGTGGACCTCGTTTGAGAGGTGTGGGGGAATGTGGTAGAGTACACGGACCAAGACAGTGGCAGCAACAGCAAAGAGTGTCCAATGAAACCCAAGCAATAGTTGTAAGACCATGTCATAAATCATGGCAATGACTGAGGCAGCTACAAAGATTCAATCAAACCTCAGAAGATCAACCGGGGCCTCATCATCAGAACTTTCCTCAATGAGAACCGGTAAGTCTTCAGCAGGCACTAAACATTAGGCTACTCTCAATTGTCAAATGACTGTATACTGCATGCCAATGTGTACCACAGAGTAGGTGATGTGACTAAATGTGTTCTTACTGTAATTGTCCCTACAGAATTGAGACTCTGCCAAATAGGGGAGGCAGAGGCAAAATTCTGCCTGACCAACAAGAGCGTGCTGTGGTCAATTTGGCTCGGGCCAGAAATGATATTCCCCTTACAGACATTCCACAGTACATCTTGGACAATGACGACATGTTCAACAATGTGGAAGCCATACGTTTGCCGACTATTACACGCATGCTGAAAAGGCAGCAGGTGTCTCTAAAACAGCTATACCGTGTGCCTTTTGAAAGAAATGCAGACAGAGTGAAGCAACTGAGGACTGAGTATGTTCAGGTATGTTCAGGTATGTTCATTTTCAATATTCCCCAAAATTTTTCCATCATTGTAATCAGTCATTCTCTTTCCAAAATGTAATTTTAGAGGTTGATGGAGCTGGATACTGACGAAAACCATCACAAATTCCTCTTTTTGGATGAGGCATGCTTCCACCTGGCCAAGACAAGGAGGAGAGGTCAGAATTTCATTGGCCAGCGGGCAACCATCCAAGCACCTGGACAACGTGGGGCCAACATCACCATGTGTGCGGCTATATCGGAAGATGTTGTGGTGGGACGCAGACCTCATATTGGATCATATAATGCAGGTCTCTTTGTAACCTTCCTTGATGAGCTAAATCAGGTCTGCAGAGCTGATGGTGTGACCTATGTCATTGTGTGGGATAATGTCAGGTTCCACCATGCTCAAATGGTGCAAGCATGGTTTCATGCCCAAACACAATTTACCACCCTGTACTTAGCCCCATACTCTCCTTTCCTAAAACCCGATTGAGGAATTTTTCTCCACATGGAGGTGGAAGGTATATGATAGGCGTCCTCACGAACAAGCCACCCTTCTCCAGGCCATGGATGACACATGCAATGACATCACGGCAGACCAGTGTCAGGCCTGGATTCGCCATGCCCGAAGATTCTTCCCAATATGTTTGGCTAATGAAAACATCCATTGTGAATCCACAAGACAGGGTTGATGGAAATATAGAAGTACAGTAATCAATCCTTTGTTCTGGTTTTTACAGTAAGCCAGGTGATGTTTTACTGTAGTTTGTTTCTTTTTTGTAGATAATAATTTTTGCTTTGATTCAAAGAAGCCTATGTTGTGATTTTGTTGATTTTGTTCAATGATTCCACTGTGTCTGTAGTATTCTCTCTACTTGTCCTTTTACAGTGATGTATGTACGTGTAGTGCCATAATGAAACATATATCACATATTTTGTACTACAATATTTAATGATTGTACGAACAACTACACAGTGAAGCTATCGGTATCTTGTGTGTGGATGATCTAAATTAATGTTCCTATGGTATTTCATGATAAATTAGTTATTTAAATCATTGATTCTGCGGGTGCAAGGTCTTTTAAGATCTGAATGAACAATGCAATGTTTTGAACATTGTACAGCCTGTGTTACAAGTGACTTTGTGTCTGGAGTTTTGAAAAAATGACCGCAAGGTTCTGAAATTAGTGCCAAAGTGACTGTAAAAAACTGTAATACACACTTTTACAGTACCAGTCAAATGTTTGGACACACCTATTCGTTCAAGGGAAGTATATACATTGAAGAATAATAGTGAAGACATAAGATTCTTCAAAGTAGCCACCCTTTGCCTCTTGGCATTCTTTCATCTAGCTTAATGAGGTAGTGACCTGGAATGCATTTCAATTAACAGGTTTGACTTGTTAAAAGTTAATTTGTGGAATTTCTTTCCTTCTTAATGCGTTTGAGCCATTCAGTTGTGTTGTGACCAGGTAGGGGGGTATACAGAAGATAGCCCTATTTGGTAACAGACCAAGTCCATATTAATATTATTATAATTTTTTATTTAACTAGGCAAGTCAGTTAAGAACAAATTCTTATTTACAAGGACGGCCTACATCGGCCAAACCCGGATGACGCTGGGCCAATTGTGCGCCGCCTTATGGGACTCCCAATCACGGCCAGTTGTGATACAGCCTGGATTCAAACCAGGGTGTCTGTAGTGATGTCTCTAGCACTGAGATGCAGAGCCGTAGACCGCTGCGCGAGCTGGAGACCCGAGTATGGCAAGAACAGCTCAAAGAAGCAAAGAGAAATGACAGACCATCATTACTTTAAGACATGAAGGTCAGTCAATCCGGAACATTTCAAGAACTTTGAAAGTTTATTCAAGTGCAGTCGCAAAAACCACCAAGCGCCCTGATGAAACTGGCTCTCATGAGGACCACCACAGGAAAGGAAGACCCAGAGTTACCTCTGCTGCAGAGGATTAGTTCATTAGAGTTACCAGCCTCAGAAATTGCAGCCCAAATAAATGCCAAGAGTTGAGAGAATGCCAAGAGTGTTCAAAGCTGTCATCAAGGCAAAGGGTGGCTACTTTGAAGAATCTCAAATATTAAATATATTTAGATTTTTTTAACACTTTTACATGATTCCATATGTGTTTTTTCATAGTTTTCATTTCTTCACTATTATTCTACAATGTAGAAAATCCTTGAATGAGTAGGTGTGTCTAAACTTTTGACTGGTACGGTACATATAGAAAATATGTAAGTACCCACCAAATGATTATTACTCACGTACATCCAGCTGCTCAACCGTAAGAGACAGCAAGAAGAGAACTGATAAAAACAGCAACGTTTTGGAAAACACTTCAGGAACTGTTTAGAAACATTTAGACTTCTTGGTGTCGCAACACAACACAACCCTTAGGTTTTCCCAGAGGCAAAAACAACTCCCCTTCATAACTCTGAAACAAGAAGTTATTAACCATAAGTCTTTTTAACCTCTCTCTTCCCTCTCTCTCTCCTCAGGTCTACAACAGGCTGTAATATTCACAACTATGTATAAACTCAATTGTCAGATGGTGGCTTTTATTCCAAGCCCCACTTTAATCTAAAATTAGACGCAATAAAATTCCCATTAGCTGCGAGAGGGATGGGATTCTCGGCTCTATATTTTAGAAGAAAGGAAAGCCTTTTTGACAGAGTAGAGACAATTTGAGAGGAAATTATTGTGTCTGTTTTCGGGAACGCAAGGCAGCCCCAATCCCTGGGAGGAGAGTTTAAGAGTGAGAAGAGCTCAGATTTAGTTGCTGCTTATTAATGAAAACAATAACTGTCAGGAAATAAAAGGACATGTGTAGTACTGAGTGAGAGAGAAGATTAAGAAATCACAGAGAGAGAGAGAGAGAGAGAGAGAGAGAGAGAGAGACCAGAGAGAGAGAGAGAGAGAGAGAGAGAGAGAGAGAGAGAGAGAGAGAGAGAGAGAGAGACCAGAGAGAAACCAGAGAGAGAGAGAGACCAGAGAGAGTCCAGAGAGAGAGAGGTAGACCCTGCTCTATACTATAGTACGTAGTCCGTTCCTGCAGTCAAATGACCTAGTGGGTGGTATGTTATTCATATTTTCATTAATAAAATACATTATTAAGAAAAAAAATGGATTTGTTATATTTCAGTCTTCTGTGATGTATGTAAAGTGTAATTTTGGGATGCAAACTCTAAATGGAATACATTTCAACTCTATATTTAACATGGTACTATACTTTTGTTTCAAAGTAGATTTGTTTAAGTCTACCAAGAAACACTGTGTGACCCTGATTTAGCCCACTGCAGTAAATTAAAGACCACTCAACGTGCCTGTCTCTTTATGTTGCCAAGAGTGAAGGGGCAGACATCTGTGTAATTCTTAATATTCTATCTTCATGAGCACAGAGAGATTGCAGTCATATTAGACACAGTCATATTAGACACAGTCATATTAGAGACAGTCATATTAGAGGCAGTCATATTAGAGGCAGTCATATTAGACACAGTCATATTAGACACAGTCATATTAGAGGCAGTCATATTAGAGGCAGTCATATTTGAGACAGTCATATTAGAGGCAGTCATATTAGACACAGTCATATTAGAAGACAGTCATATTAGAGGCAGTCATATTAGACACAGTCATATTAGACACAGTCATATTAGACACAGTCATATTAGAGACAGTCATATTAGAGGCAGTCATATTTGAGACAGTCATATTAGAGGCAGTCATATTAGACACAGTCATATTAGAAGACAGTCATATTAGAGGCAGTCATATTAGACACAGTCATATTAGAAGACAGTCATATTAGAGGCAGTCATATTAGAAGGCAGTCATATTAGAGACAGTCATAATAGACACAGTCATATTAGAAGACAGTCATATTAGAGACAGTCATATTAGACACAGTCATATTAGAAGGCAGTCATATTAGACACAGTCATATTAGAAGACAGTCATATTAGAGACAGTCATATTAGAAGACAATCATATTAGAGGCAGTCATATTAGACACAGTCATATTAGAAGACAGTCATATTAGAGACAGTCATATTAGAAGACAGTCATATTAGACACAGTCATATTAGACACAGTCATATTAGACACAGTCATATTAGAGACAGTCATATTAGAGGCAGTCATATTAGAAGGCAGTCATATTAGACACAGTCATATTAGAAGACAGTCATATTAGAGACAGTCATATTAGAAGACAGTCATATTAGAAGACAGTCATATTAGACACAGTCATATTAGAGACAGTCATATTAGAAGGCAGTCATATTAGAGGCAGTCATATTATATGAGAGTCATGTTAAAACACAGTCATGTTAAAAGACAGTCATATTAAAAGACAGTCATGTTAAAAGACAGTCATATTAGAGGCAGTCATATTAGACACAGTCATGTTAGAAGACAGTCATATTAGAAGACAGTCATATTAGACACAGTCATATTAAAAGACAGTCATATTAGAGACAGTCATATTAGAAGGCAGTCATATTAGACACAGTCATATTAGAAGACAGTCATATTAGAGACAGTCATATTAGAAGACAGTCATATTAGAAGACAGTCATATTAGACACAGTCATATTAGACACAGTCATATTAGAGACAGTCATATTAGAGGCAGTCATATTAGAAGGCAGTCATATTAGACACAGTCATATTAGAAGACAGTCATATTAGAGACAGTCATATTAGAAGACAGTCATATTAGAAGACAGTCATATTAGACACAGTCATATTAGACACAGTCATATTAGACACAGTCATATTAGACACAGTCATATTAGAGGCAGTCATATTAGAAGACAGTCATATTAGAAGACAGTCATGTTAAAAGACAGGCATATTAGACACAGTCATATTAGACACAGTCATATTAGACACAGTCATGTAAGAGACATTATCATTAAACAAATTGATCTGAGGCAAATGTATCAGCAGCACATGCTCAAGTCAGTTTTTATCTAGGTGCCAGGTATTGTGTGAGCGTGTGTGTGCATGCGTGCCGTGTGTGTGTGTGCATGCGTGCCGTGTGTGTGTGTGCATGCGTGCCGTGTGTGTGCGTGTGTGTGCATGCGTGCCGTGTGTGTGTGTGTGTGTGTGTGCATGCGTGCCGTGTGTGTGCGTGTGTGTGCATGCGTGCCGTGTGTGTGTGTGTGCATGCGTGCCGTGTGTGTGTGTGTGCATGCGTGCCGTGTGTGTGCGTGTGTGTGCATGCGTGCCGTGTGTGTGTGCATGCGTGCCGTGTGTGTGTGTGCGTGTGTGTGCATGCGTGCCGTTTGTGTGCGTGTGTGTGCACGCGTGCCGTGTGTGTGCATGCGTGCCGTGTGTGTGCGTGTGCGCGCAAGGTGCTGTTGGATGGACACATTAATAACAGCGTTGGAGACAAATTAACGACTTGCTGTCCGTGATGATGATGTTTTGACGAAAGAGAGGAGAGAAACAGAGCGAGAGAACGGAGAGTGAACAAGAGAGAAAAAAGGGACATTGAAATAGAGAGATAAAGAAACTATCAGGAAGCTAAGCAAACAACAAATAAATACTGATAAAAAATATATATTTTATATTTGAGTGACAGGTGAAATATTATTTTCTTTGTTTGTGTTTCTTTGGCACGGTGAAACCTCCCTCTGTGTTCAGCTCAGTTCAAAGCCAGAAGGCCGCTGTGTTAAAATCAACGATAAATAGATATTTAATCATCAGCAGATCACAACACTTTCATATCTCCGTGCAACAACAAAGGCCTAACCAGCCCCCTGATACTCAGCCTGACGCGTCTCCGTTTAACACACATCAGATATAAAGCACAAACAATCTCCATCAATAGACAAAAAGACGGCGTTTCTCACTTCGACATCATATATTCAACACCTCCGTCTACCTGCCTTTTACTAAAGGTTACCCCTCCGAGGGGTACACAAAACAAACAGATTACCCACTTTCATACCCTCCTTTTTTCCTCTGCTCTCTCTGTAATTTTCTCTTCATCTCTGTCTTTTTTCTGGGCTTGCTGAAGCGAGGCGTGGTGAAATCAACAGGAGACCAGTAGTGGTGTGTGTGTGTGTGTGTGTGGTGATGTTGGTGGACCACTCTGCCATGACAAGGTGTCATTAGGACAGGACCACTGATTCACTGTTCTGACAGCTGCTAGGACAAACATGCAATCATCGTATAAGAGGGAGTCACCGAGGGGGGCCACAATACACCTACCACTCTCTATCTCTCTGTTTACATGTCTCTCCTCTCCTCTGCTTGTTTCTTTCTCTATATTTTTCCCCACTGTTTTAGTTTTTCTCTCTCCTTTTGTCTTAATCTTGTTCCATATTTCTATAGGTAGAAATCATTTCATCAGAGCCATGCATTGTGTCTCCTCTCCACACAGATAAGGAAACAAAGTCCAATAAGCAAAAAACTCTATCTAGATAGGGCCAACGCTGGGAAATAAAGACAGGCAATGCATTTACATTTTTATAGTTACACGAATAGGATGATGTCATCACAAAACTCAATTACTTTTTTTCTCCTTCTTTCCGCTACCATCCTGATTCTGCTGGTTCTTTAGCTGCATTGAACCACAGTCAGTTTGTTACCTCTGAACATCAATCGAAGGGAGAAGTTTGCTCTTCTGAAGAATTATGGGTAAGAAACACTGGCTTCCTGTTCTGGTGAATTATGTGTAAATGGCCTCTGGTTCCTCGCTGGGCCTGGTGTGTTTGTGTGTGTGTGTGTTTGTGTACGTGTGTGTGTGCCTGCGTGCATGTGGGTGTGTATACTGGTGGGTGGCTGATTACAGTTGTTTCTGTCGGGGGAGGATTACTACATAATAAAAGGAGAGCCAGCGGATGTAAATCGTCTCCCGGCGAGGCAGGAAGATCAATTGTTATAACATTACAGGCTGGGAAAGTAGTCATTCACTCTATCGGCTGCAGAATAAACCCACTGATTACATGCAATCAATGTGATAATGGCAAAAACACATTTGGCCAATGGGCCGCACGGCCGTAAAGCCGTCTCTTCGAGGCTCACGCTACACTAGACAAGCTAACAGAGGGGACCGGAAAAATGCGACATATACTGTTAAAGCGCTA
The DNA here is from genome assembly GCF_045679555.1 of Salvelinus alpinus. Lineage (NCBI taxonomy): Eukaryota > Metazoa > Chordata > Actinopteri > Salmoniformes > Salmonidae > Salvelinus > Salvelinus alpinus. The sequence goes on from NC_092110.1 coordinate 29,264,942, forward strand.
GGTAGGACAGGCTAGCAGAGGGGACGGTAATGATTGTGACACACGTCGGAGGCCTGTGGTTCCTAACCTGTTTTAGATCAAACAAGGATTACCACCAGGGTACAACTCCAGCTGTGGCCATTTATATAACACTATTGATTTACCATTATGTTATTTATATAAACGCATCCTGTCCCTTCCTAGCTATTACACTTCTACTACATCCAGTTCTCATAAGAAATACAATTATATTTGATTTCTAACCAAATAACACTCCTGGAATCATTGTTATTTCTGAAAATACATAATATGAAATTATTATGATTTATCTGTAACAAATATCAATAAATATATCAATTATTTTGGTATCATATTCCTATAATTAATATACCTACTTAGGAAAAATGGTGTCATTCCACTACAACACAAATGTCAATGTGAATGATAGATGTGGTGTAGTTATTTCAGCTGAGGTGATGTTGTTGAACAGGTGGGTGGGTGGGTGTAATGGGACCAGATATGAGAGAAGCATGGTCTTGTTCACTGAAGACAGGCCTGTCAAGGTGGGCCGATCCTCAAAAGATATGGCTCTGTCTGTGTGTGTATGTGGGTATGTGTGTGTGTGTGTGTGTGTGTAGCTATGTGTGTGTGTGTGTGTGTGTGTGTGTGTGTGTGTGTGTGTGTAGCTATGTGTGTGTGTGTGTGTGTGTGTGTGTGTGTGTGTGTGTGTGTGTGTGTGTGTGTGTGTGTGTGTGTGTGTGTGTGTGTGTGTGTGTGTGTGTGTGTGTGTGTGTGTGTAGCTATGTGTGTGTGTGTGTGTGTGTGTGTGTGTGTGTGTGTGTGTGTGTGTGTGTGTGTGTGTGTGTGTGTGTAGCTATGTGTGTGTGTGTGTGTGTGTGTGTGTGTGTGTGTGTGTGTGTGTGTGTGTGTGTGTGTGTGTGTGTGTGTGTGTGTGTGTGTGTGTGTGTGTGTGTGTGTTACTGCCTATTCTGTGTTTGACAGTCACTGGCTCTATCTCTCTCAGATGATTTAGGTCATTTTACTACAGAGCAGGTACTGATAAGTGTGCTTCTGCCATACACTGTCTCTACCACGTTAGTGTGTGTGTGTGTGTGTGTGTGTGTGTGTGTGTGTGTGTGTGTGTGTGTGTGTGTGTGTGTGTGTGTGTGTGTGTGTGTGTGTGTGTGTGTGTGTGTGTGTAGCTATGTGTGTGTGTGTGTGTGTGTGTGTGTGTGTGTGTGTGTGTGTGTGTGTGTGTGTGTGTGTGTGTGTGTGTGTGTGTGTGTGTGTGTGTGTGTGTGTGTGTGTGTGTGTGTGTGTGTGTGTGTGTGTGTGTGTGTGTGTGTGTGTTACTGCCTATTCTGTGTTTGACAGTCACTGGCTCTATCTCTCTCAGATGATTTAGGTCATTTTACTACAGAGCAGGTACTGATAAGTGTGCTTCTGCCATACACTGTCTCTACCACGTTAGTGTGTGTGTCTGTGTGTGTCTGTGTGTGTGTTCTGTTTTAACCCTGTAACCACAAACCTCAAAAATCAATGTTCACCCAATTAAGTGAAATCCCGAAAGTGAAACTATGAGGTTGAAGAGAGAGAGAGAGAACAGAGCTGTAAGAGCAGCCCTTACCCACTCAACACAACACCATACAAGACAAGATGAAACTCATCAATGAAAAATTAAGGACAAAAGAATGATCACTATTCTCTCAGTTCTGTCTGTATAGAAAACAACATGTTCCTTTATTGAAACACTCAATGAAAAGTGTGCAGTGCTTGCTTTGCTTGTAGCCGTGGTCTGGTGTGTGAGTGGATAAGCAGTGCTATCTGGGAGCATTAGGGGTGCAGAGAGCCCTCAAAACATTTACTGACACGCACACACACCCTCGCTGACACGCACACTGTGGCTGACACACACACACCCTGACTGACACACACTGTCGTGCCGGGATGGGTTCAGGGTAAATAAGCTTGGCTGTTTTTCAAAAAGCAGCAATACTCCTAAACTACATGACTCCGCTGTCAGAGCGAAAGCGCTCATCTGTTTAACACACACACACACACACACTCAAATAAGCATGAACCAGACGTGGGATCAAATGAAATTGCTGAAAAAACTTGTCCAGATTAAAACACACATCTTATTAAACAAATGATAAAAGAGGATTTTACTCTCAGAAATATGACCGGGTTATGAGATGTGAAATGAGAGGATAGGGTGGAGGGAGAGAGGGGTAGAGAAGAGAAGGGTAGAAAAGAGAGGAGGGAAGGAAAGGTGAGTGTGCAGGCAATAAGATGGCGTTGGTTGTGTCTGCGTTGGGGTGGTGGGGCGGCGGAGCATTGGGGCGGTGGGGCGGCGGAGCGTTGGGGCGGCGGAGTGGTGGGGCGATTGGGCGGTGGGGCGGTTGTGCGATGGGGCGATGGGGCGATGGGGCGGTGGGGCGATGGGGCGGTGGGGCGGCGGAGCGGTGGGGCGATGGGGCGGTGGGGCGGTGGGGCGGTTGTGCGATGGGGCGGTGTGGCGGTGGGGCGGTGGGGCGGCGGAGCGGTGGGGCGGCGGTGCGGTGGGGCGGAAGAGCGATGGGGCGGTGGGGCGGTTGGGTCGTTGGGGCGGTGGGGTGATGGGGCGATGGGGCGGTGGGGCGGTGGGGCGGCGGAGCGTTGGGGCGGCGGAGCGTTGGGGCGGCGGAGCGTTGGGGCGGCGGAGCGATGCGGCGGCGGGGCGGTTGGGTCGTTGGAGCGGTGGGGCGGTGGGGCGGCGGAGCGTTGGGGCGGCGGAGCGTTGGGGCGGCGGAGCGATGCGGCGGCGGGGCGGTTGGGTCGTTGGAGCGGTGGGGCGGTTGGGTCGTTGGAGCGGTGGGGCGGTGGGGCGGCGGAGCGTTGGGGCGGCGGAGCGTTGGGGCGGCGGAGCGATGCGGCGGTGGGGCGGTTGGGTCGTTGGGGCGGTGGGGCGATGGGGCGATTGGGCGATGGGGCGGTGGGGCGATGCGGCGGTGGGGCGGTGGAGCGATGGGGCGATGGGGCGGTGGGGCGGTGGGGCGGTGGGGCGGTGGGGCGATGCGGCGGTGGGGCGATGCGGCGGTGGGGCGATGCGCCGGTGGGGCGATGCGGCGGTGGGGCGGTGGGGCGATGCGGCGGTGGGTCGTTGGGGCGGTGGGGCGATGGGGCGATGGGGCGATGGGGCGGTGGGGCGGTGGAGCATTGTGGCGGCGGGACGTTGGGGCAGTGGGGCATTGGGGCGGTGGGGTGGTGGGGCATTGTGGCGGCGGGACGTTGGGGCAGTGGGGCATTGGGGCGGTGGGGTGGTGGGGCGGTGGGGCGGCGGAGCATTGGGGCGGTGGGGCGGCGGAGCATTGGGGCGGTGGGGCATTGTGGCGGCGGAACGTTGGGGCAGTGGGGCATTGGGGCGGTGGGGTGGTGGGGTGGTGGGGCGGTGGGGCGGTGGGGCGGCGGGACGTTGGGGCAGTGGGGCGGTGGGGTGGTGGGGCGGTGGGGCGGCGGAGCATTGGGGCGGTGGGGCGGCGGGGCGGTGGGGCGGTGGGGCGGCGGAGCATTGGGGCGGTGGGGCATTGTGGCGGCGGGACGTTGGGGCGGTGGGGTGGTGGGGTGGTGGGGCGGTGGGGTGGTTGTTTGGGGTGAGAAGCAGAGCGGAGCGTGCCCAGGCAGGCAGCCTCTTTAACCAGATCAGATTGGGGAAATTGGCTGTCAGGACAGGATTGTCGTGATTTATACCCGTCTATCAAGAAGAGAGGAAACGGTGCAAGCTGCTCCCGCTAGCCCCCGTCTCCCTCCCTCCCGCTTCCCCTCCCACTTCCCCTCGCTACGCTTGCAAAGCATCTTACACCCTTAACGCCACCATCTGCTACCAAATCTAATTCACATTCCACCATAATCAGGTTTACCCTGTAATGCCCACTCTGCCTCTCTCTCGCTGTCTGTCTGTCTGTCTGTCTGTCTGTCTGTCTGTCTGTCTGTCTGTCTGTCTGTCTGTCTGTCTGTCTGTCTGTCTGTCTGTCTGTCTGTCTGTCTGTCTGTCTGTCTGTCTGTCTCCCGTTCTACCTTTACTCTATCCCTTCCACTTTCTACCTCTCTCACTTTCTCCTTCTCTCTCTTTCTTTTACACTATCTGTCTTCATAAATGCATGTCTTTCACAATGTCCGTGGTATGTGTGTTTATGTGAATGTGACTGAATGTCTGTATGTCTGTGAATGTCTGTAACTACATATTTGTCATTGTTATACTAAATACATTCATCCCACACAGCAGAGTATAGATGTGGTAAAGAGGTCAATGGAAACACATGGTGGGAAAGATCCCCATAGATGGAGTAAAGGAGTCAATGGAAACACATGGTGGAAAGATCCCCATAGATGGAGTAAAGGAGTCAATGGAAACACATGGTGGAAATATCCCCATAGATGGAGTAAAGGAGTCAATGGAAACACATGGTGGGAAAGATCCCCATAGATGGAGTAAAGGAGTCAATGGAAACACATGGTGGGAAAGATCCCCATAGATGGAGTAAAGGAGTCAATGGAAACACATGGTGGAAAGATCCCCATAGATGGAGTAAAGGAGTCAATGGAAACACATGGTGGGAAAGATCCCCATAGATGGAGTAAAGGAGTCAATGGAAACACATGGTGGAAAAGATCCCCATAGATGGAGTAAAGGAGTCAATGGAAACACATGGTGGAAAGATCCCCATAGATGGAGTAAAGGAGCCAATGGAAACACATGGTGGAAAGATCCCCATAGATGGAGTAAAGGAGTCAATGGAAACACATGGTGGAAAGATCCCCATAGATGGAGTAAAGGAGTCAATGGAAACACATGGTGGAAAGATCCCCATAGATGGAGTAAAGGAGTCAATGGAAACACATGGTGGGAAAGATCCCCATAGATGGAGTAAAGGAGTCAATGGAAACACATGGTGGAAAGATCCCCATAGATGGAGTAAAGGAGTCAATGGAAACACATGGTGGGAAAGATCCCCATAGATGGAGTAAAGGAGCCAATGGAAACACATGGTGGAAAGATCCCCATAGATGGAGTAAAGGAGTCAATGGAAACACATGGTGGGAAAGATCCCCATAGATGGAGTAAAGGAGTCAATGGAAACACATGGTGGGAAAGATCCCCATAGATGGAGTAAAGGAGTCAATGGAAACACATGGTGGGAAAGATCCCCATAGATGGAGTAAAGGAGTCAATGGAAACACATGGTGGGAAAGATCCCCATAGATGGAGTAAAGGAGTCAATGGAAACACATGGTGGGAAAGATCCCCATAGATGGAGTAAAGGAGTCAATGGAAACACATGGTGGGAAAGATCCCCATAGATGGAGTAAAGGAGTCAATGGAAACACATGGTGGGAAAGATCCCCATAGATGGAGTAAAGGAGTCAATGGAAACACATGGTGGAAAGATCCCCATAGATGGAGTAAAGGAGTCAATGGAAACACATGGTGGAAAGATCCCCATAGATGGAGTAAAGGAGTCAATGGAAACACATGGTGGGAAAAATCCCCATAGATGGAGTAAAGGAGTCAATGGAAACACATGGTGGAAAAGATCCCCATAGATGGAGTAAAGGAGTCAATGGAAACACATGGTGGAAAGATCCCCATAGATGGAGTAAAGGAGTCAATGGAAACACATGGTGGAAAAGATCCCCATAGATGGAGTAAAGGAGTCAATGGAAACACATGGTGGGAAAGATCCCCATAGATGTGGTAAAGGAGTCAATGGAAACACATGGTGGGAAAGATCCCCATAGATGGAGTAAAGGAGTCAATGGAAACACATGGTGGGAAAGATCCCCATAGATGGAGTAAAGGAGTCAATGGAAACACATGGTGGAAAAGATCCCCATAGATGGAGTAAAGGAGTCAATGGAAACACATGGTGGAAAGATCCCCATAGATGGAGTAAAGGAGTCAATGGAAACACATGGTGGGAAAGATCCCCATAGATGGAGTAAAGGAGTCAATGGAAACACATGGTGGAAAAGATCCCCATAGATGGAGTAAAGGAGTCAATGGAAACACATGGTGGGAAAGATCCCCATAGATGGAGTAAAGGAGTCAATGGAAACACATGGTGGAAAGATCCCCATAGATGGAGTAAAGGAGTCAATGGAAACACATGGTGGGAAAGATCCCCATAGATGGAGTAAAGGAGTCAATGGAAAGACATGGTGGAAAGATCCCCATAGATGGAGTAAAGGAGTCAATGGAAACACATGGTGGAAAAGATCCCCGTAGATGTGGTAAAGAGGTCAATGGAAACACATGGTGGAAAGATCCCCATAGATGGAGTAAAGGAGTCAATGGAAACACATGGTGGGAAAGATCCCCATAGATGGAGTAAAGGAGTCAATGGAAACACATGGTGGAAAGATCCCCATAGATGGAGTAAAGGAGTCAATGGAAACACATGGTGGAAAAGATCCCCATAGATGTGGTAAAGAGGTCAATGGAAACACATGGTGGAAAGATCCCCATAGATGGAGTAAAGGAGTCAATGGAAACACATGGTGGAAAAGATCCCCATAGATGTGGTAAAGAGGTCAATGGAAACACATGGTGGAAAGATCCCCATAGATGGAGTAAAGGAGTCAATGGAAACACATGGTGGAAAGATCCCCATAGATGGAGTAAAGGAGTCAATGGAAACACATGGTGGAAAGATCCCCATAGATGGAGTAAAGGAGTCAATGGAAACA
>NC_092110.1:29276646-29299146 GCF_045679555.1 Salvelinus alpinus
ACATGCCAGAGAGAACATGCCAGAGGGAACATGCCAGGGGGAACATGCCAGTGGGAACATGCCAGAGGGAACATGCCAGAGGGAACATGCCAGAGGGAACATGCCAGGGGGAACATGCCAGAGGGAACATGCCAGGGGGAACATGCCAGAGGGAACATGCCAGGGGGAACATGCCAGAGGGAACATGCCAGGGGGAACATGCCAGAGGGAACATGCCAGGGGGAACATGCCAGAGGGAACATGCCAGAGGGAACATGCCAGGGGGAACATGCCAGGAGGAACATGCCAGAGGGAACATGCCAGAGGGAACATGCCAGAGGGAACATGCCAGGGGGAACATGCCAGAGGGAACATGCCAGGGGGAACATGCCAGGGGGAACATGCCAGGGGGAACATGCCAGGGGGAACATGCCAGGGGGAACATGCCAGAGGGAACATGCCAGGAGGAACATGCCAGGGGGAACATGCCAGGGGGAACATGCCAGGGGGAACATGCCAGAGGGAACATGCCAGGGGGAACATGCCAGAGGGAACATGCCAGGGGGAACATGCCAGGGGGAACATGCCAGGGGGAACATGCCAGGGGGAACATGCCAGAGGGAACATGCCAGGGGGAACATGCCAGAGGGAACATGCCAGGGGGAACATGCCAGGGGGAACATGCCAGGGGGAACATGCCAGGGGGAACATGCCAGAGGGAACATGCCAGGGGGAACATGCCAGGGGGAACATGCCAGAGGGAACATGCCAGGGGGAACATGCCAGGGGGAACATGCCAGAGGGAACATGCCAGGGGGAACATGCCAGGGGGAACATGCCAGAGGGAACATGCCAGGGGGAACATGCCAGGGGGAACATGCCAGAGGGAACATGCCAGGGGGAACATGCCAGAGGGAACATGCCAGGGGGAACATGCCAGGGGGAACATGCCAGGGGGAACATGCCAGAGGGAACATGCCAGGGGGAACATGCCAGAGGGAACATGCCAGGGGGAACATGCCAGGCAAGACATGTTGTGAGAAATGTCCGGGTAGCAAAGATGTCTCTGCCTGAAACACAAGGCCCAAGGGATAGGGAAAGTAGCAAGGTTCACACACACACACACACACACACACACACACACACACACACACACACACACACACACACACACACACACACACACACACACACACACACACACACACACACACACACACACACACACACACACACACACACACACACACACACACACACACACAGAACGAGCTATGTTTAAACATGAAACAAAACGGTTCGCTTAAACTCCTAAAAATATACAGAGTTGACAATGAAGGGCCTGATCGGTACCATGACCAGTCACTCATTCATGTGACAGTGACACACCTTTACAGGAGTGCTCATGAAGACACAGGAAATTAAGTCACTAAGATATTTTAAAGTATCTCTAATTAGAGGAGTGAAGAGAACGATCAGATCCATGAACTGGATGATATTTAAAAATTAAAACGTGTGTGTACTCGCCGCAGAATGTTTATTTTGTACATTACTTGATTTCAGAACTCACACACAATTCTAATCAATTCCCAAACCATGCAAAAGCACAGAATATTTTATTTTTTAACTAAAATATAAATACACACACACATAAACATACACACAAACACTGAGGCCCTATCAGTGTGGGAGGCGTGTGTGTAGCGTGGTGGGCTAACTGGTCACATCTGGCTGTATTTTACAGCAGGCAGTAAATCCAGCTAAAAGTCAGTGACTCATGATGCCAATGATGATCTGCATACATCTACATGTAATCTACCAATCACTAACACCATACATCTACATTTAATCTACCAAACACTAACACCCTACATCTACATTTAATCTGCCAAACACTAACACTCTACATCTACATTTAATCTGCCAACCACTAACACCCTACATCTACATGTAATCTACCAAACACTAACACCATACATCTACATGTAATCTACCAAACACTAACACCGTACATCTACATGTAATCTACCAAACACTAACACCATACATCTACATGTAATCTACCAAACACCGTACATCTACATTTAATCTACCAAACACCATACATCTACATGTAATCTACCAAACACTAACACCGTACATCTACATTTAATCTGCCAAACACTAACACTCTACATTTAATCTGCCAAACACTAACACCATACATCTACATGTAATCTACCAAACACTAACACCCTACATCTACATTTAATCTGCCAAACACTAACACTCTACATCTACATTTAATCTGCCAAACACTAACACCGTACATCTACATTTAATCTACCAAACACTAACACCGTACATCTACATTTAATCTGCCAAACACTAACACCCTACATCTACATTTAATCTACCAAACACTAACACCGTACATCTACATTTAATCTACCAAACACTAACACCGTACATCTACATTTAATCTGCCAAACACTAACACCGTACATCTACATTTAATCTACCAAACACTAACACCGTACATCTACATTTAATCTGCCAAACACTAACACCCTACATCTACATTTAATCTACCAAACACTAACACCGTACATCTACATTTAATCTACCAAACACTAACACCGTACATCTACATTTAATCTGCCAAACACTAACACCGTACATCTACATTTAATCTAACAAACACTAACACCGTACATCTACATTTAATCTGCCAAACACTAACACCCTACATCTACATTTAATCTACCAAACACTAACACCGTACATCTACATTTAATCTACCAAACACTAACACCGTACATCTACATTTAATCTGCCAAACACTAACACTCTACATCTACATTTAATCTGCCAAACACTAACACTCTACATCTACATTTAATCTACCAAACACTAACACCGTACATCTACATTTAATCTGCCAAACACTAACACCCTACATCTACATTTAATCTACCAAACACTAACACCGTACATCTACATTTAATCTACCAACCACTAACACCATACATCTACATTTAATCTGCCAAACACTAACACCATACATCTACATGTAATCTACCAAACACTAACACTCTACATTTAATCTACCAAACACTAACACCATACATCTACATTTAATCTGCCAAACACTAACACTCTACATCTACATTTAATCTGCCAAACACTAACACCATACATCTACATTTAATCTGCCAAACACTAACACTCTACATCTACATTTAATCTGCCAAACACTAACACCGTACATCTACATTTAATCTGCCAAACACTAACACCGTACATCTACATTTAATCTACCAAACACTAACACTCTACATCTACATTTAATCTACCAAACACTAACACCGTACATCTACATTTAATCTGCCAAACACTAACACTCTACATCTACATTTAATCTGCCAAACACTAACACCATACATCTACATGTAATCTACCAAACACTAACACCGTACATCTACATTTAATCTGCCAAACACTAACACTCTACATCTACATTTAATCTACCAAACACTAACACCGTACATCTACATGTAATCTACCAAACACTAACACTCTACATCTACATTTAATCTGCCAAACACTAACACTCTACATCTACATTTAATCTGCCAAACACTAACACCATACATCTACATGTAATCTACCAAACACTAACACCGTACATCTACATTTAATCTGCCAAACACCGTACATCTACATTTAATCTACCAAACACCATACATCTACATGTAATCTACCAAACACTAACACCGTACATCTACATTTAATCTGCCAAACACTAACACTCTACATTTAATCTGCCAAACACTAACACCATACATCTACATGTAATCTACCAAACACTAACACCCTACATCTACATTTAATCTGCCAAACACTAACACTCTACATCTACATTTAATCTGCCAAACACTAACACCGTACATCTACATTTAATCTACCAAACACTAACACCGTACATCTACATTTAATCTGCCAAACACTAACACCCTACATCTACATTTAATCTACCAAACACTAACACCGTACATCTACATTTAATCTACCAAACACTAACACCGTACATCTACATTTAATCTGCCAAACACTAACACCGTACATCTACATTTAATCTACCAAACACTAACACCGTACATCTACATTTAATCTGCCAAACACTAACACCCTACATCTACATTTAATCTACCAAACACTAACACCGTACATCTACATTTAATCTACCAAACACTAACACCGTACATCTACATTTAATCTGCCAAACACTAACACCGTACATCTACATTTAATCTAACAAACACTAACACCGTACATCTACATTTAATCTGCCAAACACTAACACCCTACATCTACATTTAATCTACCAAACACTAACACCGTACATCTACATTTAATCTACCAAACACTAACACCGTACATCTACATTTAATCTGCCAAACACTAACACTCTACATCTACATTTAATCTGCCAAACACTAACACTCTACATCTACATTTAATCTACCAAACACTAACACCGTACATCTACATTTAATCTGCCAAACACTAACACCCTACATCTACATTTAATCTACCAAACACTAACACCGTACATCTACATTTAATCTACCAACCACTAACACCATACATCTACATTTAATCTGCCAAACACTAACACCATACATCTACATGTAATCTACCAAACACTAACACTCTACATTTAATCTACCAAACACTAACACCATACATCTACATTTAATCTGCCAAACACTAACACTCTACATCTACATTTAATCTGCCAAACACTAACACCATACATCTACATTTAATCTGCCAAACACTAACACTCTACATCTACATTTAATCTGCCAAACACTAACACCGTACATCTACATTTAATCTGCCAAACACTAACACCGTACATCTACATTTAATCTACCAAACACTAACACTCTACATCTACATTTAATCTACCAAACACTAACACCGTACATCTACATTTAATCTGCCAAACACTAACACTCTACATCTACATTTAATCTGCCAAACACTAACACCATACATCTACATGTAATCTACCAAACACTAACACCGTACATCTACATTTAATCTGCCAAACACTAACACTCTACATCTACATTTAATCTACCAAACACTAACACCGTACATCTACATGTAATCTACCAAACACTAACACTCTACATCTACATTTAATCTGCCAAACACTAACACTCTACATCTACATTTAATCTGCCAAACACTAACACCATACATCTACATGTAATCTACCAAACACTAACACCGTACATCTACATTTAATCTGCCAAACACTAACACTCTACATCTACATTTAATCTACCAAACACTAACACCGTACATCTACATTTAATCTACCAAACACTAACACCGTACATCTACATTTAATCTGCCAAACACTAACACTCTACATCTACATTTAATCTACCAAACACTAACACCGTACATCTACATTTAATCTACCAAACACTAACACCGTACATCTACATTTAATCTACCAAACACTAACACTCTACATTTAATCTACCAAACACTAACACCGTAAATCTACATGTAATCTACCAACCACTAACACCGTACATCTACATTTAATCTGCCAACCACTAACACTCTACATCTACATTTAATCTACCAAACACTAACACCGTACATCTACATTTAATCTGCCAAACACTAACACTCTACATCTACATTTAATCTACCAAACACTAACACCGTACATCTACATTTAATCTGCCAAACACTAACACCGTACATCTACATTTAATCTGCCTACCACTAACACCGTACATCTACATTTAATCTACCAAACACTAACACTCTACATTTAATCTACCAAACACTAACACCATACATCTACATTTAATCTGCCAAACACTAACACCGTACATCTACATTTAATCTACCAAACACTAACACCGTACATCTACATTTAATCTGCCAACCACTAACACCGTACATCTACATTTAATCTACCAAACACTAACACTCTACATTTAATCTACCAAACACTAACACCATACATCTACATTTAATCTGCCAAACACTAACACCGTACATCTACATTTAATCTACCAAACACTAACACCGTACATCTACATTTAATCTGCCAAACACTAACACCATACATCTACATTTAATCTGCCAACCACTAACACCGTACATCTACATTTAATCTACCAAACACTAACACCGTACATCTACATTTAATCTACCAAACACTAACACTCTACATCTACATTTAATCTACCAAACACTAACACTCTACATCTACATTTAATCTGCCAAACACTAACACCATACATCTACATTTAATCTACCAAACACTAACACCGTACATCTACATTTAATCTACCAAACACTAACACTCTACATCTACATTTAATCTACCAAACACTAACACTCTACATTTAATCTACCAAACACTAACACCATACATCTACATTTAATCTGCCTACCACTAAACTCTACATTTAATCTGCCAAACACTAACACCCTACATTTAATCTGCCAAACACTAACACCATACATCTACATTTAATCTGCCAAACACTAACACCGTACATCTACATTTAATCTACCAACCACTAACACTCTACATTTAATCTGCCAAACACTAACACCATACATCTACATTTAATCTGCCTACCACTAAACTCTACATTTAATCTGCCAAACACTAACACCCTACATTTAATCTGCCAAACACTAACACCATACATCTACATTTAATCTGCCAAACACTAACACCGTACATCTACATTTAATCTGCCAAATACTAACACCATACATCTGGAGGACAAGCCCCTTCTATCACCCCCATCCCAGTCACACACACACACACACACACACACACACACACACACACACACACACACACACACACACACACACACACACACACACACACACACACACACACACACACACACACACACACACACACACACACACACACACACACACACACACACACACACACACACACACACGCTGTCACACACAAAAACATGCTGGAAAGCATGCAGTGACACACATTTGAGTTAAAATCTTGACTTCTACCTCTATACTCAATCTACCCACGTCTTTCATCCCTCCCTCTTTCCCTTCCTCTCTCTCTCTCTGATCCGTCTCTTCATATAGTGTGGCAGTTTGAATAATTCAGGCATCCGGCTGAACGACCCAGAGTGTCCTGAGCTTGGCAGAGCTTTCCTCTCTACCTCTACCTCTTTCCCCTCTCTCTTCCTCTATCCTCTCTCTACCTCTCTCTACCTATATCCTCTATCCCCCTCTCTTTACCTCTTTCCCCTCTCTCTACCTCTATCCTCTCTCTACCTCTCTCTACCTCTATCCTCTATCCCCCTCTCTCTACCCCTATCCTCTCTCTACCTCTCTCTGCCTCTATCCTCAATCCCCCTCTCTTTACCTCTATCCCCCTCTCTTTACCTCTACCCCCTTCTCTCTACATCTATCCCCTTCTCTCTACCTCTCCCCCTCTCTCTACCCTCTATCCCCCTCTCTCTACCTCTTTCCCCTCTCTCTACCTCTATCCTCTCTCTACCTCTCTCTACCTCTATCCTCTATCCCCCTCTCGCTACCTCTATCCCCCTCTCGCTACCTCTATCCCCCTCTCTCTACCTCTATCCCGTTCTCTCTACCTCTAACCCCCTACCTCTATCCCCCTCGCTCTACCTCTAACCCCTCTCTCTACCTCTAACCCGTTCTCTCTATCTCTATCCCCCTCTCTCTATCTCTATCCCCCTGTCTCTATCTCTATCCCCCTCTCTCTACCTCTATCCCCCTCTCTCTAGCTCTATCCCCCTCTCTCTATCTCTAACCCCCTCTCTCTACCTCTATCCCCCTCTCTCTATCTTTAACCCCCTCTCTCTATCTTTAACCCCCTCTCTCTACCTCTATCCCCCTCTCTCTACCTCTATCCCCCTCTCTCTATCTCTATCCCCCTCTCTCTACCTCTATCCCCCTCTCTCTACCTCTATCCCCCTCTCTCTACCTCTATCCCCCTCTCTCTAGCTCTATCCCCCTCTCTCTATCTCAAACCCCCTCTCTCTACCTCTAACCCCCTTTCTCTACCTCTAACCCCCTCTCTCTACCTCTAACCCCCTCTCTCTACCTCTATCCCCCTCTCTCTATCTCTATCCCCCTCTCTCTACCTCTAACCCCCTCTCTCTACCTCTAACCCCCTCTCTCTATCTCTATCCCCCTCTCTCTATCTCTAACCCCCTCTCTCTCCCTCTATCCCCCTTCTCTCTACCTCTATCCCCCTCTCTCTAGCTCTATCCCCCTCTCTCTAGCTCTATCCCCCTCTCTCTATCTCTAACCCCCTCTCTCTACCTCTATCCCCCTCTCTCTACCTCTAACCCCCTCTCTCTACCTCTATCCCCCTCTCTCTATCTCTATCCCCCTCTCTCTACCTCTATCCCCCTCTCTCTATCTCTATCCCCCTCTCTCTATCTCTATCCCCCTCTCTCTATCTCTATCCCCCTCTCTCTACCTCTATCCCCCTTCTCTCTACCTCTAACCCCCTTCTCTCTATCTCTATCCCCCTCTCTCTAGCTCTATCCCCCTCTCTCTACCTCTAACCCCCTTCTCTCTATCTCTATCCCCCTCTCTCTAGCTCTATCCCCCTCTCTCTAGCTCTATCCCCCTCTCTCTATCTCTAACCCCCTCTCTCTACCTCTATCCCCCTCTCTCTACCTCTAACCCCCTCTCTCTACCTCTATCCCCCTCTCTCTATCTCTATCCCCCTCTCTCTATCTCTATCCCCCTCTCTCTATCTCTATCCCCCTCTCTCTACCTCTATCCCCCTTCTCTCTACCTCTAACCCCCTTCTCTCTATCTCTATCCCCCTCTCGCCACCTCTATCCCCCTCTCTCTACCTCTATCCCCCTTCTCTCTACCTCTAACCCCCTTCTCTCTATCTCTATCCCCCTCTCGCCACCTCTATCCCCCTCTCTCTATCTCTAACCCCCTCTCGCCACCTCTATCCTCTATCCCCCTCTCTCTCTCTCTATCCCCTCTTGTCTATCTGTTTCTCTTCTGTATCAGTCTCTGCTCCACCTCTCTATACAAACCCAATATCCCTTTTTCATTGTACCTCTTTCTACGTTCTTTCTCCTCTTTTTTTCACTGTTACACACTATTTCTCTGTCTTGACTACTCTCCTTATCTCTCAGTCTCCCTCCCTCTTTCTACATGGTCACTGACATGTTCGTTGAAGCAGTCAGACACAGCAGCAAAGGAAACAGGCCCAAACAGTAACCCTAACCACATTATAAACACAACCACAATCCAACCATAACATAATCACAACCACAATTCAACACATTTTAAATACACCCACAGCCAATTACCAAACACTAAAACAAACCCCAAATAACAAAGTATACCACCACTGCTGAAACAACACAGAGACGCTGTTAATGAACCTTCAGACGTAAGCCAAACCAAAGCATTTAAAAACATCACAATGGTGAACAAGCAACAAACATGTTTTCAGATGCTCACTGCCACCAGGGAAACAAAACAACACAATAACAAAGCAACCACTTGTAATACCCTTGTTAGAACCAACTATAGTGTTTATTTGTTATAATTGATTGGTATTAGATTTAAAAGGTGATTGAATGCTCCTGAATTGTTATGTCGTTAATGCATTTCTTTTGAAGGAATATTTCTTTAAAGTACAAGTGAAATAGGTTGATTTACTTTTATGTTTTGACCAATAAGGTAGCTTGTTAAACTGAGGCCAATGGGAGAGTTGACCTGGTTAACAGGAGGCCTGGGAAAGAGACATTGAAGAAAGAGGGAGAGACGTTGAAGAAAAAGGGAGGGACGTTGAAGAAAGAGGGAGAGACGTTGAAGAAAAAGGGAGGGACGTTTAAGAAAGAGGGAGAGACGTTGAAGAAAGAGGGAGAGACGTTGAAGAAAGAGGGAGAGACGTTGAAGAAAGAGGGAGAGACGTTGAAGAAAGAGGGAGAGGCGTTGAAGAAAGAGGGAGAGGCGTTGAAGAAAGAGGGAGAGACGTTGAAGAAAGAGGGAGAGACGTTGAAGAAAGAGGGAGAGACGTTGAAAAAATTAACTATAAAAGAAGACGATAAAAGTTCAACAAAACCCAAATCTACCGAGTTTTGAAGGGAAATATTGATTTTATTTTAGAAGAGAGTTATTATTATTTTGTTAAGAAAGACTTAGTAGAGATTGAAGCTACCGTTTCATCGTGGAGGTATTTGACAGCTCGAGGTTAGCCTAGCGTCATGCGAGAACTGGAGAGAATTGCTTGTGGAAGATTAACGAGTTCATGTTACCATGGGATATCTGTTGCTGCTAAGGAGTACTGTCTGCATTGATACTGTGCATCTTGTGAGGACACCTGCATGGAACTGCTATACTTCGCTGAGGAAATATCTACGAGTAGTGAGTAACCACAACGGGTTCGGGACTTTATGTGTGTCGTCATTTCTTGGGGGGGAGCTCCAACGAGCACCAATGGGTTTAACCAAGCTTGCAATTCATTTGGACATGGGTTGTGAAAAATCATTGGGGTTTATTATTTCTTTCTTTTGATGTGGTACATTGAAAATGTGATAATATACATCTTGAACCGTATGTCTGTTGCGTTGGTGGAGTCATTTACTGTTTCAGTTTCATTTAATGCATGGGGAAGCATATCCTTATATAATTACAAAAATCTATAATCATTCTATCTGAAGTGAATCCCCTAGTTTGTCATCATCCTAGATAGTTTACAATAGGGATTCTTATTGGAGATGTCCTTCTCACCTAATATCCCATGCTGTTAAGATATTCTAAGTAAGGTAATATCGTGAGAGTCACATTTGAGCCTGGTGAGAAGGTTACACACTAAACAGCAGCCAGCCCAGTAACCCTTGTACACAACAACTAGCTAGCTACCCATTAAAGTGTCAACACAACTTAGCGTCATGTACTGTGTGTACTCCGACTAACCTCCTCACAGACCTGGGGAACATTCAGGTGGGGGAAATGTACTGAACATTATACAAACATTCTACAACGGTGTTCCCTTCTGAACGCAGCCCATACCCTTTATCACTGTAATCTAAACCTACAGAAGGATTATAGTAGTAGTGGGAATGGTAAATTATGGAGGAGACAAAGACGTAGACACCACACACACACACCCACACACTAACAAAAACAACACATTTTATCTTCACACACTACGACATTGAGACATGGAAAAGACAACAGTACTTTGCATTGGCTTTTGATGTAGTGTGTGTGTGTGTGTGTGTGTGTGTGTGTGTGTGTGTGTGTGTGTGTGTGTGTGTGTGTGTGTGTGTGTGTGTGTGTGTGTGTGTGTGTGTGTGTGTGTGTGTGTGTGTGTGTGTGTGTGTGTGTGTGTGTGTGTGTGTGTGTGTGTGTGTGTGTGTGAGGATGTTTCCTCTCTTACCTTGGGTTATAAAGTGCATGTGCGTCACGCATGTGAGTGGCGTCGAGGTCGTACGTCTGTTGCATTCTCCAAGCGCTGCCACATTTGCCGTACTTATCTTCGCTATTAACCTGGGCCTTTGATAAGTTCATTCTACAACACAGAGAATCACAAGGAACAGGGGGTCAGATAGGAGCAGCAGTCTGGGGAGGAGAACACAGAGACAGTAGGACTGACACCTCAGACAGGAAACAGGGGGTCAGATAGGAGCAGCAGTCTGGGGAGGAGAACACAGAGACAGTAGGACTGACACCTCAGACAGGGAACAGGGGGTCAGATAGGAGCAGCAGTCTGGGGAGGAGAACACAGAGACAGTAGGACTGACACCTCAGACAGGGAACAGGGGGTCAGATAGGAGCAGCAGTCTAGGAGGAGAACACAGAGACAGTAGGACTGACACCTCAGACAGGGAACAGGGGGTCAGATAGGAGCAGCAGTCTGGGAGGAGAACACAGAGACAGTAGGACTGACACCTCAGACAGGAAACAGGGGGTCAGATAGGAGCAGCAGTCTGGGAGGAGAACACAGAGACAGTAGGACTGACACCTCAGACAGGGAACAGGGGGTCAGATAGGAGCAGCAGTCTGGGAGGAGAACACAGAGACAGTAGGACTGACACCTCAGACAGGGAACAGGGGGTCAGATAGGAGCAGCAGTCTGGGAGGAGAACACAGAGACAGTAGGACTGACACCTCAGACAGGGAACAGGGGGTCAGATAGGAGCAGCAGTCTGGGAGGAGAACACAGAGACAGTAGGACTGACACTTCAGACAGGGAACAAGGGGTCAGATAGGAGCAGCAGTCTGGGAGGAGAACACAGAGACAGTAGGACTGACACCTCAGACAGGGAACAGGGGGTCAGATAGGAGCAGCAGTCTGGGAGGAGAACACAGAGACAGTAGGACTGACACCTCAGACAGGGAACAGGGGGTCAGATAGGAGCAGCAGTCTCGGAGGAGAACACAGAGACAGTAGGACTGACACTTTAGTTCAACAGACAGTTAGCCTGTACATATTGAGCATATTATCAAATAAGAAGCCTGGAGAACACATAGAGTTAACCTGTACCGCAGCCCATGTAAAAACACTTGTTTCAAAGTGGATGTAAGTTCAGCATGAGGGGCATATTTCACTACATTGGTTATTGATAGATGATTGCTACTTTTCCATATTAACGATGTACGGTAGATGTAGCACAGCCAATTAGGAAATTATATTTGTAATGCCCCTAACTGTACATACTAAATGATGGTCAGACAGGACACCTGAGTACAATGGAACAGGTTTACTGACGCTACCTTAGACAGACTAGAGACTCAGAATATTACAGACAGACAGAGACAGACAGGACTTGTATATACAGTATACACATCATGGGGCCTATATAAGACAACAACAGAGAGTGCTTACGAACACTTTTTATGGCCTTGAGCTATGGTAACATTTACCGACATCTGTGACAGGCCGCATGCACAGCAGAGGTCGTTCATGGTAAATGTTTAACGGCTGCATTTACCGGACAGTGTTACTTAGGAGAGGGGTGTGTGTGACATTAATAGAAGCCTTCCTGGACAGTTATAATACGCTACGGGTATTATTGGTCTTGGGATAAAAAGTAAGGAAAGGGGATGGACTGTTAGCTGTCAATCAAATCCCACCTCTGCATCAGGGGAGGAGCTGTCTCCAGGGTGATAAGGTAACCCCCGGCAATGGAATCAGAATCATCGTCTGAAAATGTAAACAAATATATTTTTTTAAAGTGCAGAAAAGTACGGACAGTCCAGACAGTTTGACGTCACTGAGAGGAAACTGTGTGTGTGTGTGTGTGTGTGTGTGTGTGTAAGGAAATTGCCAGGTGCCCTACATTAAAAGAGAACACCAGGGGAAAGATCCCTAAACTAATAATAAGAATATCTTTATATTAGAACGTGAAAAAATAGAGGGTCAAATTTAGACATTCCACTACGAAAGAAATGTCTCAAAACTCACTCTTAAAATAGATAGAGCTAAAATCACTGTAATTGAAAATAAAAAACACTCATCTAAATGTGGGCAGCAAATCTGTGAAAACACTAATCTAAATGTGGGCAACAAATCTGTGAAAACACTCATCTAAATGTGGGCAACAAATCTGTGAAAACACTCATCTAAATGTGGGCAACAAATCTGTGAAAACACTAATCTACATGTGGGCAACAAATCTGTGAAAACACTTATCTAAATGTGGGCAACAAATCTGTGAAAACACTCATCTAAATGTGGGCAACAAATCTGTGAAAACACTAATCTACATGTGGGCAACAAATCTGTGAAAACACTTATCTAAATGTGGGCAACAAATCTGTGAAAACAATAATCTAAATGTGGGCAACAAATCTGTGAAAACACTAATCTAAATGTGGGCAACAAATCTGTGAAAACACTCATCTACATGTGGACAACAAATCTGTGAAAACACTAATCTACATGTGGGCAACAAATCTGTGAAAACACTAATCTAAATGTGGGCAACAAATCTGTGAAAACACTAATCTAAATGTGGGCAACAAATCTGTGAAAACACTAATCTAAATGTGGGCAACAAATCTGTGAAAACACTCATCTAAATGTGGGCAACAAATCTGTGAAAACACTAATCTAAATGTGGGCAGCAAATCTGTGAAAACACGAATCTAAATGTGGGCAGCAAATCTGTAAATAGTGTATAAAAGGATCATGGTAATACCTTCACTCTCTGTTTTCTCTCCAGGTTAATCTTTTTCCTTCTTTCTTTCATTCTGTCTATTCAGCCTAATAAAAATATGTTCTATATTATAATACACATATATTATAATAATTGTTAATTTGGGTATGAGACCAAATCATTTTAGAGAAAGAATGTGATAATCTAATAGTCCCTTAATGTTTGTGTAATACATTGTGTCTGTTGTTATCTCTATGTGTGTATCAGTAAATATGTCAGAACATGGACCTCACATACTGATAAACACATGTTTACCACACAAACACAGACACACTGGAACACTGTCTGTGTGTGTGTGTGTGTGTGTGTGTGTGTGTGTGTGTGTGTGTGTGTGTGTGTGTGTGTGTGTGTGTGTGTGTGTGTGTGTGTGTGTGTGTGTGTGTGTGTGTGTGTGTGTGTGTGTGTGTGTGTGTGTGTGTGTGTGTGTGTGTAAATCCATGCCTGCATGCATATATGTATGCGTGTGTCCGTGTGTACAAGCCTATACGTGTGTGCCTGTGTGTGTGCGTGCATGTACAGAGAGAGAACACTCAGTCCTGATGGTTGTGTGTGTGTGTGTGTGTGTGTGTGTGTGTGTGTGTGTGTGTGTGTGTGTGTGTGTGTGTGTGTGTGTGTGTGTGTGTGTGTGTGTGTGTGTGTGTGTAAGTAGAAAAAGGCCTGTGCGTGTAATGTGTTGCCTTTAGTTCCAGGTGAGTGAACAGGATGAATCGATACGGTTCTCCAGACACGGCCGGCTCCAACACACAGCCATGGACAAGCCCCTGCTCGGCCCCCATCGGCCCTGCTCGGCCCTGCTCAGCCCTGCTCAGCCCTGCTCGGCCCTGCTCAGCCCTGCTCAGCGTTCTATCTACTGTAGGGGCTCAACTCAATACAGCGCCTGCCGCGCGCTACGTATTCACTTACATTAGCAAAAATGCTAAAATACCAACGTCGCGCAGCGGGATTAGCACACCATTGCTTTATTACATTACGCTTTGTGGTGTGATAATCGGATTGAGTTTTAAACCTTACCTTCATAAAATATAAAAGGTTATTTGGGGAGAAAGACCATTACTTTGGAGAGGGTTTAGTCTACAATATATACAGCACAGCAGCAGAGTTAGGAGACACACTGCTTATTTTGTACTTTTAGGAGGACAATTAGGAGACATTTAGGAAGACATTTTAGGAATTTAGGAGACTTGCCTAGTTCAACTTTTTGTTTTAAATCGCACAAAAAACGCTGCATTATTTTATACTAAATATATTTTTATTTCAAGAAAAATTTCAGGTAAACAAAATATATATTAATAATAAATGTTACTGAAAACAAATTAACTTAAATACTTATGGTCTCAAATCAAAGCCTAAAAATCTAATATTACTTTCAGTTAGCAGCATGCAAAGCAAAATACAGTCTAATTAAATTTAAAAAATTGCAACATACACAAATGTACACACAATACATTCACACTTCACGATGCACACAAGTTAACATTAAACTACTAATTAGTACAAATATCTCTCCCACGTAACAACAACTTAATAACTAAGAGAGTTGACCATTGTTGCAGCTTTCCTTCCTTTATTGATACATAGTGTGTGAGGGTCTCTGAATAGCAGATGCTGTGAGGGTCTCTGAATAGCAGATGCTGTGAGGGTCTCTGAATAGCAGATGATGTGAGGGTCTCTGAATAGCAGATACTGTGAGGGTCTCTGACTAGCAGATGCTGTGAGGGTCTCTGAATAGCAGATGCTGTGAGGGTCTCTGAATAGCAGATGCTGTGAAACACAGGGCCCAGTGAAGACACACCTGACCCCTATACATACAACACTACCATACCACCAGAGAGACAGACACACCTGACCCCTATACATACAACACTACCATACCACCAGACAGACAGACACACCTGACCCCTATACATACAACACTACCATACCACCAGAGAGACAGACACACCTGACCCCTATACATACAACACTACCATACCACCAGAGAGACAGACACACCTGACCCCTATACATACAACACTACCATACCACCAGACAGACAGACACACCTGACCCCTATACATACAACACTACCATACCACCAGAGAGACAGACACACCTGACCCCTATACATACAACACTACCATACCACCAGAGAGACAGACACACCTGACCCCTATACATACAACACTACCATACCACCAGAGAGACAGACACACCTGACCCCTATACATACAACACTACCATACCACCAGACAGACAGACACACCTGACCCCTATACATACAACACTACCATACCACCAGAGAGACAGACACACCTGACCCCTATACATACAACACTACCATACCACCAGAGAGACAGACACACCTGACCCCTATACATACAACACTACCATACCACCAGAGAGACAGACACACCTGACCCCTATACATACAACACTACCATACCACCAGAGAGACAGACACACCTGACCCCTATACATACAACACTACCATACCACCAGAGAGACAGACACACCTGACCCCTATACATACAACACTACCATACCACCAGACAGACAGACACACCTGACCCCTATACATACACCACTACCATACCACCAGACAGACAGACACACCTGACCCCTATACATACACCACTACCATACCACCAGAGAGACAGACACACCTGACCCCTATACATACACCACTACCATACCACCAGAGAGACAGACACACCTGACCCCTATACATACAACACTACCATACCACCAGAGAGACAGACACACCTGACCCCTATACATACAACACTACCATACCACCAGACAGACAGACACACCTGACCCCTATACATACAACACTACCATACCACCAGACAGACAGACACACCTGACCCCTATACATACAACACTACCATACCACCAGAGAGACAGACACACCTGACCCCTATACATACAACACTACCATACCACCAGACAGACAGACACACCTGACCCCTATACATACAACACTACCATACCACCAGAGAGACAGACACACCTGACCCCTATACATACACCACTACCATACCACCAGACAGACAGACACACCTGACCCCTATACATACAACACTACCATACCACCAGAGAGACAGACACACCTGACCCCTATACATACAACACTACCATACCACCAGAGAGACAGACACACCTGACCCCTATACATACAACACTACCATACCACCAGAGAGACAGACACACCTGACCCCTATACATACAACACTACCATACCACCAGAGAGACAGACACACCTGACCCCTATACATACAACACTACCATACCACCAGACAGACAGACACACCTGACCCCTATACATACAACACTACCATACCACCAGACAGACAGACACACCTGACCCCTATACATACACCACTACCATACCACCAGACAGACAGACACACCTGACCCCTATACATACAACACTACCATACCACCAGAGAGACAGACACACCTGACCCCTATACATACAACACTACCATACCACCAGAGAGACAGAAACACCTGACCCCTATACATACACCACTACCATACCACCAGACAGACAGACACACCTGACCCCTATACATACAACACTACCATACCACCAGAGAGACAGACACACCTGACCCCTATACATACAACACTACCATACCACCAGAGAGACAGACACACCTGACCCCTATACATACAACACTACCATACCACCAGAGAGACAGACACACCTGACCCCTATACATACACCACTACCATACCACCAGACAGACAGACACACCTGACCCCTATACATACAACACTACCATACCACCAGAGAGACAGACAGAGCAAGAGAGAGAGTAGACCATATTGACACTGGTCTACTACCATTGCTTTAATGTATTGTTGTTCTGGTTAATATTGTTGTTGTAGTTGTTGTTAATGGTAATCCCATGTCCACTACTACTATTATTATTGCTGTTGGTCCCATCATGTATTTATATATAAATATATATTTTTCATTTTTCTATATGTATACTTTGACAATGTAAGTAATAATGAACTTACCATGTCAATATAGTCAATTGAATTGAATTGAATTGAATTGAGAGAGAGAGTGCGAGAGAGTGCGAGAGTGAGAGAAAACGCGACTGCCATCTCAGCACTCTCAGAGTCCAGAGAGAGGAGAGGAGAGGAGGAGCGGAAGACAACAAAAGTATGTGATAAAATGGAGGGCTGGAAGAAGGAGATGTGTGTACCCTCAGGAGGAGTATGTCAGGGACTAACCAAGTCTAGACCCAGGCTGTATTAACATATAATGTATTGTTGTAATATTTCCTACTTCTAAAAATAAAACCCAAACTTGTCAGAATAAATCTCTGCTTCAAAACTATAATTTCACAATGACAAATAATGGACTGATGTTGTATGTAAAGGAATGTACAGTATTTAAAAGGAAAAGGGATTGGATAGGAGAAGAGGAGAGAAGAGAGAGAGAAACTGAGGGGGACAGAGAGAAGAGAAGAGAGAGAGGAACTGATGGGGACAGAGAGAAGAGAAGAGAGAGAGGAACTGAGGGGGACAGAGAGAAGAGAAGAGACAGAGGAACTGAGGGGGACAGAGAGAAGAGAGAGGAACTGAGGGGGATAGAGAGAAGAGAAGCGAGAGAGGAACTGAGGGGGACAGAGAAGAGAAGAGAGAGAGGAACTGAGGGGGACAGAGAGAAGAGAAGCGAGAGAGGAACTGAGGGGGACAGAGAGAAGAGAAGAGAGAGAGGAACTGAGGGGGACAGAGAGAAGAGAAGCGAGAGAGGAACTGAGGGGGACAGAGAGAAGAGAAGAGAGAGAGGAACTGAGGGGGACAGAGAGAAGAGAAGAAAGAGAGGAACTGAGGGGGACAGAGAAGAGAAGAGAGAGAGGAACTGAGGGGGACAGAGAGAAGAGAGAGGAACTGAGGGGGACAGAGAAGAGAAGAGAGAGAGGAACTGAGGGGGACAGAGAAAAGAGAAGAGAGAGAGAGGAACTGAGGGGGACAGAGAGAAGAGAGAGGAACTGAGGGGGACAGAGAGAAGAGAAGAGAGAGAGGAACTGAGGGGGACAGAGAAAAGAGAAGAGAGAGAGGAACTGAGGGGGACAGAGAGAAGAGAAGAGAGAGAGGAACTGAGGGGGACAGAGAGAAGAGAGAGGAACTGAGGGGGATAGAGAGAAGAGAAGAGAGAGAGGAACTGAGGGGGATAGAGAAAAGAGAAGAGAGAGAGGAACTGAGGGGGCATCTGTGAAAGAACATTAACCTATAGGGTTCTACATGAACCTATTTCACACTCCTGTCAGAAGGTGTAAGGAGCGCACACACTCGCGCGCGCGCGCACACACACACACACACACACACACACACACACACACACACACACACATACACGGATTAGCACACAGGACATTGAGCAAAATTACGCCAAGTACCTGTGTGTGTGTGTGTCCATGCCTTGCTGATGCTTAGTTACTCACTCAAGTGTTGCTAGTCCATCTGTGAATGGAAGGCCCGTGACTGTGCATGTGTGCACGCACGTGCATGCGTGTGTGTGGGTATGTGTGTGTGTGTGATGGTGAAGCTGTGATTGATGAGACAGGTGCCATTCTTCCTAATGCAGAAGCAGGAGTCCTGAGGAGCACAAATGCCACCACCACCGGCCTCCCGCTGTCCCTCCTCCCCTCTGCACCGAAACACCCAGAGGAAAGTAGTGACTCACCCAGAGGAAGTAGTGACTCACCCAGAGGAAGTAGTGACTCACCCAGAGGAAAGTAGTGACTCACCCAGAGGAAAGTAGTGACTCACCCAGAGGAGAGTAGTGACTCCCCCAGAGGAGAGTAGTGACTCACCCAGGGGAAAGTAGTGACTCAACCAGAGGAGAGTAGTGACTCACCCAGAGGAAAGTAGTGACTCAACCAGAGGAGAGTAGTGACTCACCCAGAGGAAAGTAGTGACTCACCCAGAGGAAAGTAGTGACTCACCCAGAGGAAAGTAGTGACTCAACCAGAGGAAAGTAGTGACTCCCCCAGAGGAAAGTAGTGACTCACCCAGAGGAAAGCAGTGACTCACCCAGAGGAAAGTAGTGACTCACCCAGAGGAAAGTAGGGACTCACCCAGAGGAAAGTAGTGACTCACCCAGAGGAAAGCAGTGACTCACTGTTTACTTAATGCTGTGTCTGTTCTGTTCTGTTCTGTGTTTTTTGTAAAGGGTGCAGGTGGGTAGTTCAGAATGGCTGTGTGGTGTTAGCATTATTGTGTGTGTGTGTCAGGGGAAGGTGGGGTTCGGTGTGTGTTTGTTAGCGTTAGCGACAGGAGCTGTTAGCGGGTTGAGTGCCAGATGGACTGTCGGCTTTAATACTGAACGTGTGGGTAGGTGACAGTACCGACTGCGGGAAGAAGAGAGGAGATGGGGGGAGAGGAGGAGATGGTGGGAGAGGAGGAGGAGAGGAGGAGATGGGGGGAGAGGGGGGTGACGGGGTGAGGGGGAGATGGGGGAGAGGAGGAGAGGAGGAGATGGGGGAGAGGAGGTAGAAAGGAGGTGATGGAGGAGAGGAGGGGGTGAGGAGGAGATGGGGGAGAGGAGGAGATGGGGGAGAGGAGCGGGTGAGGAGGATATGGGGGAGAGAAGGAGATGGGGGGAGAGAAGGGGGTGAGGAGGAGGTGGGGGAGAGGAGGAGATGGGGGAAAGGAGGGGGCCAGGTCGTTCAAGATTGACATTGAAATTGGACGTCTATCCTGAGGACCTTGGGAAATGCCTTCAAAACAGTGAGCGCTATTACCATCATGTAGGCTTGGGTTTTGCTAGGGCGTTGTGAACGGGGTGGTAATCCAACGTAATCCAATGACTCTGGATCAGAACGTTGCGTGTTTGGTCCTAGTTGGTCCTAACCATTCGGAATGAGTGCCTAAACTTAAAGCTTAACGTTGAAATTTGACATTTGGAGAAAAGGAACAATACAGAGCAGTAGGAGAAAGAAAAACACTTTGAAATTTGACGTTTGGAGCAATTTTGAAAGTTGACGTTTGTAGAATATGGATGAAGGTCTAATTTGGGACTGTGAGAGCTTGTTGAGGAGGCAATAGGGAGCAGGAGGGGGAGAGGAAGAGATGGGGTAGAGGAGGAGATGGGGTAGAGGAGGAGATGGGGTAGAGGAGGAGATGGGGTAGAGGAGGAGATGGGGGAGAGGAGGAGATGGGGTAGAGGAGGAGATGGGGTAGAGGAGGAGATGGGGTAGAGGAGGAGATGGGGTAGAGGAGGAGATGGGGGAGAGGAAGAGATGGGGTAGAGGAGGAGATGGGGTAGAGGAGGAGATGGGGGAGAGGAAGAGATGGGGTAGAGGAGGAGATGGGGTAGAGGAGGAGATGGGGTAGAGGAGGAGATGGGGGAGAGGAAGAGATGGGGTAGAGGAGGAGATGGGGTAGAGGAAGAGATGGGGTAGAGGAGGAGATGGGGTAGAGGAGGAGATGGGGGAGAGGAGGAGATGGGGTAGAGGAGGAGATGGGGGAGAGGAGGAGATGGGGGAGAGGAAGAGATGGGGGAGAGGAGGAGATGGGGTAGAGGAGGAGATGGGGTAGAGGAGGAGATGGGGGAGAGGAAGAGATGGGGTAGAGGAGGAGATGGGGTAGAGGAGGAGATGGGGTAGAGGAGGAGATGGGGGAGAGGAAGAGATGGGGTAGAGGAGGAGATGGGGTAGAGGAGGAGATGGGGGAGAGGAGGAGATGGGGTAGAGGAGGAGATGGGGTAGAGGAGGAGATGGGTTAGAGGAGGAGATGGGGGAGAGGAAGAGATGGGGTAGAGGAGGAGATGGGGTAGAGGAGGAGATGGGGGAGAGGAAGAGATGGGGTAGAGGAGGAGATGGGGTAGAGGAGGAGATGGGGTAGAGGAGGAGATGGGGGAGAGGAAGAGATGGGGTAGAGGAGGAGATGGGGTAGAGGAGGAGATGGGGTAGAGGAGGAGATGGGGTAGAGGAGGAGATGGGGGAGAGGAGGAGATGGGGTAGAGGAGGAGATGGGGGAGAGGAGGAGATGGGGGAGAGGAAGAGATGGGGGAGAGGAGGAGATGGGGTAGAGGAGGAGATGGGGTAGAGGAGGAGATGGGGGAGAGGAAGAGATGGGGTAGAGGAGGAGATGGGGTAGAGGAGGAGATGGGGTAGAGGAGGAGATGGGGTAGAGGAGGAGATGGGGGAGAGGAAGAGATGGGGTAGAGGAGGAGATGGGGTAGAGGAGGAGATGGGGAGAGAGGGGGAAGTGTTCTAAAGGAACTCATTCTAAACGGGTTAAAAATGAAGAACACAAACAC
>NC_092110.1:29304146-29389146 GCF_045679555.1 Salvelinus alpinus
AGGCTAAAGCCCATCACTATAGACAGGGGAAACCCAGGCTAAAGCCCATCACTACGGGACAATATTTTAATTTTATTTAACTAGGCAAGTCAGTTAAGAACAAATTCTTATTTACAATGACGGCCTACACCAGCCAAACTTGGACGACGCTGGGCCAATTGTGCGCCACCCTATGGGACTCCCAATCACAGCTGGTTGTAATACAGCCTGGA
This sequence comes from Salvelinus alpinus, assembly GCF_045679555.1. NCBI lineage: Eukaryota > Metazoa > Chordata > Actinopteri > Salmoniformes > Salmonidae > Salvelinus > Salvelinus alpinus. The sequence continues at coordinate 29,304,359 of NC_092110.1, forward strand.
TACAAACCAGGGACTGTAGTCACACCTCTAGCACTGAGATGCAGTGCCTTAGACCGATGCGCCACTCGAGAGACCCTAAAGACAGTCTCCTGAATCTGTCTCCTTACAGACTATATGTCCCAAACACTTTCTCAGCTCCTCTCGCCATATCTCAGTCACACCAAAGCAATGAATTCACAAACTCTCCAAAAAAAATTCCTCACATACACCAAATGCTCTAGTAATAATTACATTTCTGGTCTTATCTGTCTCATTCAGAAAGAAGGAATTTGGGATATTTACTAAATGTTTCAGAAGAGAAGTGTATCTAAAGCTATGATTTAACACCCACCCTGTCCACATGACAAAACACACACTGTCCAAACACACACTGTCCACATGACAAAACACACACTGTCCAAACACACACTGTCCACATGACAAAACACACACTGTCCAAACACACACTGTCCACATGACAAAACACACACTGTCCAAACACACACTGTCCACATGACAAAACACACACTGTCCAAACACACACTGTCCACATGACAAAACACACACTGTCCAAACACACATGACAAAACACACACTGTCCAAACACACACTGTCGACATGACAAAACACACACTGTCCAAACACACATGACAAAACACACACTGTCCAAACACACACTGTCCACATGACAAAACACACACTGTCCAAACACACACATACACAGAAAGTCAGCAGGCATACAGGAAGTGGTTGGGTTGTGTACGTTCACATTAATAAAATCTTTTATTCTATCTATGTAGATTACCAATCTAGCCTTTCTTTCTCTCTACTTAAGTAACCTCCAGTCTCTGTCTGTGTGTGTGTGTGTGTGTGTGTGTGTGTGTGTGTGTGTGTGTGTGTGTGTGTGTGTGTGTGTGTGTGTGTGTGTGTGTGTGTGTGTGTGTGTGTGTGTGTGTGTGTGTGTGTGTGTGTGTGTGTGTGTGTGTGTGTAGTCTACAAGAGGGCTGTCGCTCAAGGCTCCACTTTTGCAGCGGTATCAGCGTTCAGACACAGTCCAGGGCAGCGGTTAAGAGTGCGTGGTTCCCTTTAGAAACTTGTCCATCTATCCTCTCTTCTCTTCACTCTGTCCATCTATCCTCTCTTCTCTTCACTCTGTCCATCTATCCTCTCTTCTCTTCACTCTGTCCATCTATCCTCTCTTCTCTTCACTCTGTCCATCTATCCTCTCTTCTCTTCACTCTGTCCATCTATCCTCTCTTCTCTTCACTCTGTCCATCTATCCTCTCTTCTCTTCACTCTGTCCATCTATCCTCTCTTCTCTTCACTCTGTCCATCTATCCTCTATTCTCTTCACTCTATCCATCTATCCTCTCTTCTCTTCACTCTATCCATATATCCTCTCTTCTCTTCACTCTGTCCATCTATCCTCTCTTCTCTTCACTCTGTCCATCTATCCTCTCTTCTCTTCACTCTGTCCATCTATCCTCTATTCTCTTCACTCTATCCATCTATCCTCTCTTCTCTTCACTCTGTCCATCTATCCTCTATTCTCTTCACTCTATCCATCTATCATCTCTTCTCTTCACTCTGTCCATCTATCCTCTATTCTCTTCACTCTGTCCATCTATCCTCTCTTCTCTTCACTCTATCCATCTATCCTCTCTTCTCTTCACTCTGTCCATCTATCCTCTCTTCTCTTCACTCTGTCCATCTATCCTCTCTTCTCTTCACTCTGTCCATCTATCCTCTCTTCTCTTCACTCTGTCCATCTATCCTCTCTTCTCTTCACTCTATCCATCTATCCTCTCTTCTCTTCACTCTGTCCATCTATCCTCTCTTCTCTTCACTCTATCCATCTATCCTCTCTTCTCTTCACTCTATCCATCTATCCTCTCTTCTCTTCACTCTATCCATCTATCCTCTCTTCTCTTCACTCTATCCATCTATCCTCTCTTCTCTTCACTCTATCCATCTATTGGTTTCTTGGTATTCCATTCACTTGTATTCTATTATTTAACTTAAGGCCAAGTGGTATGAAACAGAGTGAGGAGTGTCCAAAACCAGGACTTCTATTTGATTTAGATATTATTAAATATGACATTTTAGGCCATTCTGCCTCCTGGAACTCCTTAAATGTATTTGTTTAATATTACAACAGAACCCCTTCTATCTATATTAGAGAACGTGTTGGTGTTGGTCACTGCTGGGTGTTGTGTCTATAGACAGAAAGGTATGGATGTCCCTGATTCTGTATTTACATAAAACACTCCACACACATGCGTGCACACACACACACGCACGCACGCACGCACGCAGGCACACAGGCACGCAGGCACGCACACTGTGCGGCGCAGTGTGCTGTGTTGTCTCTAATGCCGCGGCAGGCCCACACGCCGTGATGGCTGTCTGAAATTCAAGCTCTCCTGGCATTTAACAGCACTTTCTCCCCCTCCTCTTCCTCCTCTCCCCTTCTCCTCCTGCCGCTTCTGTCCTCTCCTCTCCTCTGTTACCCTTCTCTCTCTATCGCTGGCCGTCCCGCTCCCCCTTTCACTCTGCTGGCTGGCTGACAGACAGCCCTCACGCACACTGACCCTGCCTAATAAACTAAGACTGAAACATCCCAGACTGACCACACACACACACACGTTTATAAAGTAAGGCATTATGGCTCTCTGTACCAGGACAGACATGTCAGAGTGTGTGTCCTACTCAGGTAGAGAAGCAGAAATCCGGCTCCTCACGCTGAGTGAGAGCTCCTCTCTGCACCGCAGCCGAGCACCCATAGACAGACATACACACACTCACTGTTACATACACACACACACACACACACACACACACACACACACACATGCACAGTCACACAGACACAAAGACACACAAACACACACACTACCTGAAAGTTTTAACAACCTTGACATGCTACCGGCCACCTCCGCAGCATAGTACCACACAAAATAATACACACTCACACACTCTTAGTCTGATGAACACGTACCCACACAGGCAGACACACAATCAAAGGCATTCACAATGACAAGAGGGAAAAACATCAATAGTAAAAAGGTCAAATTTACCTACTCTTGTTGCTCAGAGTGTAGAGAGTAACACTCGGGCAGGGGAAGTTCTACAGAATCCATCTGCACACTGCCACCATAATGTGAGCAAACCTCTATGAATCAAAGTTTTTTTCTGCTATCCTCCTCCTCTCCTCTCCTCTCTCTCCTCTCTCTCTCTCTCTCTCTCGCTCTCGCTCCGTTCCTGTCAGAGCACTGCAATCAGGCACAGTGGTCCTCCGTGTGACAAGCCTACAGACACAGCAGCACAGTGGTCCTCCGTGTGACAAGCCTACAGACACAGCAGCCAGCCGGTTGGGACCAAAAGCTCTAGCACTCTTCTAATCAAGGACTTAAAGCCACAATTGGAGCTCATGAATAATGAAGCAAGGCTTTGCATATGTAGTCCCTCTGGCCCGTCCGGGCTGCTCATTGGTGGACGGGCGGCCAATGAGAAAGATGCAGGGCTCGGTCTTCGCTCACGGAGAAAGAGAGAGAGAGGGGAGCCGAGCAGGTCGAGAGGAAGGGCAGACACAAAGAGAGAGCGACAGAGGGAGTAAGACAGGGGGCAGATGAATAACGAGAGTGAGCGGTGAAGAGAGAGAGAGAGAGAGAGAGAGGTGAGGAGGGGGTATTTAAAGAAACAGTGCATTCTAATTATCTCTCTATATTCTCTCTCTCTGTCTCTCTCTCAGGGCAGTTGTTATCAGTTATTTCTGTTGAGCGGAGAGATAAAGTCTTTCAGGCCGGGGTGATACCAAACGTTGTGATTGAAGCCTGCATACAAATACACCGTTCCATCTGTTTATTGGCATGTCTGTCATTCTCTCAGTCCCTTTCTTTCTTTCTCTTCCTTTTCTCTCTCTGTCTGTCTCTATTGCTCTCTAATTCTCTGCCCGTCTGTCTGTAAGTGAGAAGATTAGTAAAATGAAGTAATCTCTCTGAACGTAATGTGTTTAAACAGGCCGCTTACACACGCTCTGGTTTCTGCATATGTGCCCTGTGTAGAACAGAGCGAGACGAGAGAGATTTAAAAAAAAATAAAGAGATCAAACGAGAAAGGGTAAAATGATTGGCTAAGTAAACATGAACAATAAAGTTAGAATACAAAACATCCAAGCTTGGCCTCACACAAGCACTAGGTGAGACACTGACAAGTTACATCACGTAGTTTGTGTCTTTCACACTATCCAAAAGGAAATGAAATAAAAAAGAGCCAAATATTGGACAACCCTATAACCACTCAGCAGTAAAATAGGGATTCGTTTTCCCAGTCACAGATTCCAGACTGTCTTTGTTGTGGAATGATTGGGGCATGTTTTCCAGGAACTGGCTGTGTCCAGGTTGTTTTCCGTGCGTGTGTCAGCGGCTCCCCGCCTTCCCAACCCCAGCGGGACGACGCAATTCCCACTGCTAAGAAAACTCAGGAGCGTTGCCGTTCCGCTTAGGAATAGTCTCCAACTGTCTCCACGCACGCACGCACGCACGCACGCACGCACGCACACACACACACACACACACACACACACACACACACACACACACACACACACACACACACACACACACACACACACACACACACACACACACACACACACACACACACACACACACACACACACACACACACACACACACACACACACACCCCCGACCAGGAGGCGGAACCCTATTTCCTACAACACATCTTCCTCTGTCTTTGTATTAGTTCTCTCCAGTTCCGTCTTATAGGCTCCCACCCTGAATAGAGTGCATGTGGGGAACAGAGAGAATGAGAGGATGAGGGAGCAGAGGGGTGGAAAGGAGGGATGAGGGAGCAGAGGGGTGGAAAGGAGGGATGAGGGAGCAGAGGGGTGGAAAGGAGGTATGAGGTGTGTGTGTGTGTGTTTGAACAGAGACATACACTGAACAAAAAGTGTGTTAGCTATATCTCCTCCTATATTAACACCTTTCAAATGAAAGATAAATACTGTATTTCAAAGTATCCAGCCAATAGATGTGGTATAAAATCAACACATCGCTGCTCTGTTTTCTCTGTGTTAACTGATCCTTAGTAAAGAGCAGCTATAGCTGCCCGAGCTAACTATGGCCACATAGGAGGGCCACATAGGAGGGCCACATAGGAGGGCCACATAGGAGGGCCACATAGGAGGGCCATCCAGTCTTCTATGAATTAAAACATGATCATATGAAGAAATCATTATGGGGTGTGAGTTACGAGGCCTAGGAGCCAGCTATGACACCGTACACAAACACACATACGCACGAATGCAGACACATAGGCAGGAACAGGAACACACACGCATGGACGCACACATATAAGCGTACACACACACACAAATACACGCACACGTCTGGCCAGGCATACCTCTGTTATGATGTATCCTTCAGTCTATATGCATCGACAAAGATGAGTTGGAATCAACGCAGCCTTCAGCAAACAAATACTTTAGCAGTCACATATACATATACTACACACACTCACACATTCTGTTTCTTAGCACTCTCTCTCTCTCTTCCTCCAGCCCTCCTATCTCACATTCATTCTCCTGAGCTTCCTCCAGCCCTCCTATCTCACATTCAAATGAGTTGTCTTTGCTCCCTTGTTAAACACACACACTCTCTTTTTCTGCCCTAATGCACCTGTGATGGCAAATTGATCTCTCTCTCTCTCTCTCTCTCTCTCTCTCTCTCTCTCTCTCTCTCTCTCTCTCTCTCTCTCTCTCTCTCTCTCTCTCTCTCTCTCTCTCTCTCTCTCTCTCTCTCTCTCTCTCTCTCTCTCTCTCTCTCTCTCTCTCTCTCTCTCTCTCTCTCTCTCTCTCTCTCTCTCTCTCTCTCTCTCTCTCTCTCACCTTAACTGCAGCAACATAGAAAAACAGGAAGATAAAAACCTTAAAAATACATTGTGCATACTAACACACAAAATATTGACAACATCTTCCCCCTATTGCCCTCAGAACAGCCTCAAATCGTCAGGGCATGGACTCTACAAGACGTTGAAAGCATTCCACAGGGATGTTGGCCGATGTTGACACCAATGCTACCCACAGTTGTGTTAAGTTGACTGGATGTCCTTTGGGTGGTGGACCATTCTTGATACACATGAGAAACTGTTGAGAATTAAAAATCCTGACCCAAACCGGTGCGCCTGGCACCTACTACCATACCCCGTTCAACCATACCCCGTTCAAAGGTACTTCCATCTTTTTTCTTGCTCATTGAACCTCTGAATGACACACATACACAATCCATGTGTCAATTTTCTCTAGTCTTAAAAATCCTTCTTTAACCTGTCTCCTCCCCTTCATCTACACTGATTGAAGTGGATTTAACAAGTGACATCAATAAGGGATCATAGCTTTCTCCTGGATTCACCTGGTCAGTCTATGTCAAGGAAAGAGCAGGTGTTCATGATGTGTGTGTGTGTCAGTGTGTATCAGTGTGTGTCAGTGTGTATCAGTGTGTATCAGTGTGTGTCAGTGTGTGTGTCAGTGTGTGTCAGTGTGTATCAGTGTGTGTCAGTGTGTGTCAGTGTGTATCAGTGTGTGTCAGTGTGTATCAGTGTGTGTCAGTGTGTGTCAGTGTGTATCAGTGTGTGTCAGTGTGTATCAGTGTGTATCAGTGTGTGTCAGTGTGTATCAGTGTGTGTCAGTGTGTATCAGTGTGTGTCAGTGTGTGTCAGTGTGTGTCAGTGTGTGTCAGTGTGTATCAGTGTGTGTCAGTGTGTGTCAGTGTGTATCAGTGTGTGTCAGTGTGTGTCAGTGTGTGTCAGTGTGTATCAGTGTGTGTCAGTGTGTATCAGTGTGTGTCAGTGTGTGTCAGTGTGTATCAGTGTGTGTCAGTGTGTGTCAGTGTGTGTCAGTGTGTGTCAGTGTGTGTCAGTGTGTATCAGTGTGTGTCAGTGTGTGTCAGTGTGTGTCAGTGTGTATCAGTGTGTGTCAGTGTGTGTCAGTGTGTATCAGTGTGTGTCAGTGTGTGTCAGTGTGTGTCAGTGTGTATCAGTGTGTGTCAGTGTGTGTCAGTGTGTGTCAGTGTGTATCAGTGTGTGTCAGTGTGTGTCAGTGTGTGTCAGTGTGTGTCCACACTCATACACACAGATTATTTTTTACTAAAATGAGTTTCAGACAAATCTGCGTACACCAACCTGCTGCTGAACAAAGCTAAGGCTACACACACACACACACACACACACACACACACACACACACACACACACACACACACACACACACACACACACACACACACACACACACACACACACACACACACACACACACACACACACACACACACACCACATCCTTACCGCTGATAATAACCATCACTGGATTCAACTGTCAAAACCAAAATATAAACGTTGATACGGTATCGTAATAACTTGCCTTTTTAAATCATAGCTCAATGACATAGAAAGACATACACATGTTAAAATGGACAGCGATTATTCACAAATTCTTCCCAAACTAAACAAACAAATAGCACTATTTAGGAAAAGTTACATCTTCATAATTTATTCATTTCAATAGATTTTTTTTTAAAGGTATACAGACATTAAATCTCTGCAGCAGCAAACCTGAGTTTTGATTAAAAAGATACTAAAGAAAGGTTTCAAAGCGGAGCGTTGTGTGTGTGTGTGTTGGGGCCATTCAAAATGATTTTTAATGCTGTGTCTGTAATGTAAATGGGTCTCCTACATGTTAGCGATGCCGCGGCACAGCTAGACTAGAGACAGACAACACACCTGTGTTCAGTCAAATTCCACAGGACACACACACACACACACACACACACACACACACACACACACACACACACACACACACACACACACGCTTATCAAACACACAGATACCAGTAGGTATAAATGCATTTAGAAGCACAGATACACACACAATGTCCTCCTGCTACTTTGCACTGTTCTCTCTGTCTGATGTTATAGAGAATCTAACAACATACGTGAAGTAGAATTCCATTTGGTGTATTACATTTGTAGCCATAGGCAGACCTGACTCTCAAGAGAAGACAGGCTATGTGCACACTGCCCAAAAATTTTTTGGTGGAAACTGAGCTGCACTTCCTAACCTCCTGCCAAATGTATGACCATATTTATGACACATATTTCCCTCAGATTACACAGACTGATAAAGAATCCAAAAACATATCCAATTTTGATAAACTCCCATATCTACTGGGTGAAATACTACAGTGTGATATCACAGCAGCAAGATGTGTGACCTGTTGCCACAAGAAAAGGTCAACAGTGAAGAACAAACACCATTGTAAATACAACCCATGTTTATGTTTATTTATTTTCCATTTTGTACTTTAATTATTTGCACATTATTACAACACTGTATAAAGCCATAATATGACATTTGAAATGTCTCTATTCCTTTGGAACTTTTGTAAGTGTAATGTTTACTGTAACAAAACCAAAAACTGATTTCACTTTGACTTTGTTTCCCATTCCAATTAAGCCCTTTGAATGAATTGAATTGAGAGAGAGACAGAGAGAGAGAGAGAGAGAGAGACAGACAGACATACCGAGACCACTACCCCTTTCTTTCCCGAGAGGGGTAGTGATCGGTCCAGATTTATTGATTGTGTTACAATGTGTGCTCCTTGTTGACAGTGACCCCTTTAGGCCACATGTACATATCTCACTGTTTCTCAATGTGTGTACGTGTGAGAGAGTGTATGTGTGTGCATTATAAGGATATTATATTCAGTAATTCTCCTCTCCTGAATATCGAGGGCCTTAAATATGCACCAACCACCTACACTGATTCTACTGTCAATATGATTCAATAACTGCTACACACACACACACACACACACACACACACACACACACACACACACACACACACACACACACACACACACACACACACACACACACACACACACACACACACACACACACACACACACACACACACTCTCTCACATGCACACACACACTCTCACATGCACACACACACACACACACACACACACACACACACACACACACACACACACACACACACACACACACACACACACACACACACACACACACACACACACACACACGCACACACACACACACACACACACGCACACACACACACACACACACGCACACACACACTCTCACATGCACACACACACTCTCACACACACACACACACACACACACACACACACACACACACACACACACACACACACACACACACACACACACACACACACACACACACACACACACACACACACACACACACACACGCTACATGGTTTTTGTCTGAAGCAGCGTGCCGCAGTCACGTTAGTATGTGTGTGAGGGAGACAGAGTGTGTTAGTGTGTGTGAGAGAGACAGAGTGTGTTAGTGTGTGTGAGAGAGACAGAGTGTGTTAGTGTGTGTGAGAGAGACAGAGTGTGTTAGTGTGTGTGAGAGAGACAGAGTGTGTTAGTGTGTGTGAGAGAGACAGAGTGTGTTAGTGTGTGTGAGAGAGACAGAGTGTGTTAGTGTTTGTGTGTAATGTTAAAGATGACGATGACCCTGTGGTCACAGCCTGCTGACATCTGTAGAGGAGTTATCAGTCCTGGACCTACCAGGTATCAATCACAGCAGTCAACAGGCTACGTAAGTTCATTCAGGTCAGTTCACAGACGGCTGGGTGTGTGTGTGATCTGAGTTAGTTATATTGGTTCCTGGTAGCAGAGAAACACCGTCTGAGCTTTACAGCTTTCTGCCACAGAGAAGACAACAGGCTGCAGTTCACCACTAGATAGATAGAGGGCGATATGGACTCTGGTCAGCCCACCAACCCACCGCTGTCCTGGGAGGGAGAGCAAGAGAGGAGATGGAACATCATGTCATTCCCAATGGGATACATGTCCCGTAATTATATACATTTCTAGGGTTTATTAAATATATACTTTATTTTAAACCGAATTTAAGCGCCCCTCCAAAACCAAATGGGTGAATGACACCTCTGTACTCCAACAATTACATATAAAGCCACTCTGAGAGGGATAAATAAAATAGGTCCTTTCGTCAAATAACACCAAATGGGTTAAAGAATGAACAACTTTACCGATAGCAGAAAGCCTGATTGTATAAACTTCTCATGCGCAGGGATAGAAAACACACACACACGCACGCGCACGCGCACACACACACACACACACACACACACACACACACACACACACACACACACACACACACACACACACACACACACACACACACACACACACACACACACACACACACACACACACACACACACATGGTCTAATGTCCTAGCAGCAGGTACAATTGTCACATGAAGGAAAGGGCCGTCCGGCCTAGGCCTGCCTCACTGCAGGATCCACGGGACAGACCCTCTCTCTGCGTGTGTGTGTGTGTGTGTGTCTGTGTGTGTGTGTGTGTGTGTGTGTGCGTGAACATACAGTATGTACACAGTATAATAATCAACAAAAGACGGTCAGAAAGCAGTATATTGTGTGTACACAGTAGAATACATATAAAACAAGGAACTGCATTTCTAGATGACACAACTGAAAATTCAAATAATACCAATAATGATAATATGACAACAGAATAATAAAATCCCCATCACCTCTCCACTGTTAAATATATGTAGATCACCATGATAACTAGTGATGATGTGGGGGTAACAAGGTGCCTTATTGGATATCACCTTTAGATATGTGGCAGAATGGATTAGGTGACAATAAAGCAGCCTTTAGAAAAGTGTTGCATAAATGCAGTCCATTGTTATTACATAAGGAGAAAAAAATGGATTCTCTGAAATATCTATAGCGCTCAATTCAGAAAACGCACGCGTACACACACACACACACACACACATAATGACTGTTGCTGATATGTGATCTGCATCAGGGCATTAAGATACCTTTCAGTCAGGTACAGTATTTGTAGATGGAAAGACTGGAACCGTATCTCTCCCTACAGTTAGGACTGATCTGACATCAGTAATACGCTCTCTCTCTCTCTCTCTCTCTCTCTCTCTCTCTCTCTCTCTCTCTCTCTCTCTCTCTCTCTCTCTCTCTCTCTCTCTCTCTCTCTCTCTCTCTCTCTCTCTCTCTCTCTCTCTCTCTCTCTCTCTCTCTCTCTCATTTTACAGTATGTCTATGGTAAGGTAAAATCCAAATAATCTGAATTGTAATTAAATCATAGTTATTGACTCCCTGCATTTAACTAAAGAGAAGATATATCACTGAAACTCCTTAGCAGATCTACGTCAGCTTACTGTATGTCTGAGTCACATGATAGAATGGTTGTACAGTGCAACTAATGGGTACACAAATACTTTGTATGCTTTGTTAACCAAACCTCATGATAAGCCTGTACAAAGAGGTTTTCACCAGCACAGAAATGTTCAAATCTCAATGGAGAGCGTTGTAGCAACCTAGAGACACCTCCCTCCCGTTATACCACTATCAGAAACATGAGGAAACAGCAGGTTGACCGCTGATTGTGATTCTGTTAAAGGGAGCAGTTCAAGAATGCAACAGGCTTGTTTCAGAGCAGGCACATATCCACAGTATAATTGCTAATATTCTATTTAAATTGAGACAACTAATTAACAGTTTGCACGTAAAGAACTGAATATACACCATAAAGTGAGGTGTCCATGATGTGTACGGTATTCAGCCTACACTAGTATCTACTGTACTCTACTCTCTGGTCCATACACCTCAAGTAAATCTTGGCAGAGAAAGGTGTGAATTGCCAGCCTTTAAAGTGCATCTCCTCCAGTCGCTCTGGGTGTCATATCGTATGCACAAGCAGGCATTTATCCACACACCTTTCCCACGCCTCATAAGGACTCAGAGCCAACTTTCCATCCATCTACGGCCTCCCCTGATCGGGTTGGTTTGGGGACGAGGGCCCCTGGCCCAAATGGTGTGTGCGCGTACATGTGTGTGTGTTTGTGTCCACCCGGTGAGCTCCAGAGAGAGGGGGACGTGCGAGGCCAGCGAGGCCCAGGCCAGAGCAGCAGCTGCTGGGTAAATCTGCTGGGTTTAGGAGGGCTTCTGGAGCCTGTCACCACCATCAGTAACCTTTAGAAGAAGGCTAACACACACACACACATGGACACACTAATATGTGTGTGAATCTGTAAGTGAACATGTGAGTGTTTCCGTGGAATTCTGCGGCATGTGATCGAAGTCAACGGAACGTCCTTCTGACAACACGTGGAGGTCAAAGGGATTCTCACCGCCCTGGACGGACAGGTGTGTGTGCGTGGTTCACGTGGGGAAGGTGACCGGAGGCCTGACAAAGGGGGTATGTTGGTCTATCATAACTGTACCCAAGGTTTAGGTGAGCGCCTGCTGACCTTATCAAAAGTGGACATCCGGGGCAGCAGGGAGGGCTGGAGGGATGGATGTGACCCCATCACAAGTGGACATCCGGGGCAGCAGGGAGGGCTGGAGGGATGGATGTGACCCCATCACAAGTGGACAGGCGAAGTGTAGAGGTGGGTCACCGCTGCCTGATCAGCCTCTGCTGCTAACTAAATATTCCCAAATAATAATAAGTTATTCTATTCTATTAAGTTTTATTCTAATTCTATTCTGGTCCAGTCTTTTCCATTCCAGCATATTCTATTCTGAATTGACCCTGAACTACTCATTACAAAGTTAAAAACCAAAGATGTTGAGCATTGAATTATAATGAATTGTGATGCTGTCATCCATGTTGTGTGTTATGTCCTAGTTTAGAGAATAGAAACAGAGATCACAGCTAGACAGGCTCTGACTGCTGATCTCTTCAACCCAAACAAGAGCTCCTGCACACACACACACACAGACAGTCGGGAGCCTTTCAGAGATCCCAGTGCTTTAGCCTTAGACAAAAGAGAAAGAGACAGATAGAGAGGAGAGAGAGAGAGACAGATAGAGAGGAGAGAGAGAGAGACAGATAGAGAGGAGAGAGAGAGAGAGAGAGAGAGAGAGAGAGAGAGAGAGAGAGAGAGAGAGAGAGAGAGAGAGAGAGAGAGAGAGAGAGAGAGAGAGAGAGAGAGACCTTGGACAGTCACCAGTCCACCTCTAACCTGACTTTATCACCTGTGTGCAGCTGGCAGAGGGTAGAGGGCTCCTGAGACAAGGCACTGGGAGCAGAAGCCTCTGGACTGTGGTCATCATTCATATTGGATGTATACTGTATGGGTATACAGTGTAGCTACTCTCTTTCAGCAGGTAAAGAAATAACATATGGAGAAAATATGTGTGTTTTAATTATTCTGAACTTCTCTCTCTCTCTCTTGGGAGGATCAAAAGGGTATTTAAAAAGCCTTATATTTGTCCCTCTTTCTCTCTCTCAGGTTTGATATCAAATATTCCCTCCTCTAAATGAGAAAAGGGAAGTAATTATGTGTTTATGTCTCCGTTGGGTAGCGTCCTGGGTTGTTGGAGTCCAATAGGTGAGGGGATACGCTGCCCGTAATTATGTTGCTTTGAAACAGAACATGAGTGGCTTATTCCAGAGGGATTAAGCCCTAGCACTTCTCTTTGTTAATGCAACACAAACGTATGCCAGGGAAAATAAGACGCACGCACGCACGCACGCACGCACGCACGCACGCACACACACACACACACACACACACACACGCACACACGCACACACTCATGGACACACGCGGGGACACACCCACACACAGCTCAACACCCAATTTATTCACCAGTCTCACAAGCCACGTGAATAATTCTACTAATAATAAAGATTGGAAGAAGCAGAGAGGAAGGGAGGGAGAAAAGGAGGCTGGGAAAGAAAGTGAGAGGGAGAGAAGGAAGGAGGGAGAGAAGGAAGGAAGGAAGGAAGGAGGGAGAGAAGGAAGAAGGGAGCGAAGGAAGGAGGGAGAGAAGGAAGGAAGAAGGGAGAGAAGGACGGAGGAGAGAAGGAAGGAGGGAGAGAAGGAAGAAGGGAGAGAAGGAGGGAGGGAGGGAGAGCAAGAAGGAGGGAGAGAATGGAGGGAGGAGAGAATGAAGGAGGGAGAGAAGGAAGGAGGGAGAGAAGGAAGGAAGAAGGGAGAGAAGGACGGAGGAGAGAAGGAAGGAGGGAGAGAAGGAAGAAGGGAGAGAAGGAGGGAGGGAGTGAGAGCAAGAAGGAGGGAGAGAATGGAGGGAGGAGAGAATGAAGAAGGGAGAGAAGGAAGGAGGGAGAGAAGGAGGGAGGAGAGAAGGATGGAGGGAGAGAAGGAGGGAGAAGAGAAGGATGGAGGAGAGCAGGAGGGAGGAGAGAAAGAGCGAGAGAAGGAAGAAGGGCGAGAAGGAAGGAGGGAGGGAGAGAAGGTGGGAGGAGAGAAGGAAGGAGGGAGAGAAGGAGTGAGGGAGAGAAGGAGGGAGGAGAGAATGAGGGAGAGAAGGAAGAAGGGAGAGAAGGAGGGAGGGAGAAAAGGAAGAAGGGAGAGAAGGAGGGAGGGAGAGAAGGAAGAAGGGAGAGAAGGAAGGAGGGAGAGAAGGAGATAGTGAGATGAGTTAGAGAAGGAAGGAGGTAGAGAAGGAGAGAATGAGAGGAGGGAGAGAAGGAAGAGGGGAGAGAAGGAAGGAGGGAGAGAAGGAGAGAAGGAGCGGAGGGAGAGAAGGATGAAGGGAGAGAAGGAAGGAGGGAGAGAAGAAGAGAAGGAGCGGAGGGAGAGAAGGATGAAGGGAGAGAAGGAAGGAGGGAGAGAAGGAAGAAGGGAGAGAAGGAGGGAAGGAGAGAAGGAAGAAGGGAGAGAAGGAAGGAGGGAGAGAAGGAGAGAAGGAGAGAAGGAAGGAGGGAGAGAAGGAGAGAAGGAGAGAAGGAGAAGAGGGAGGAGGAGATGAGGAGAGGAGGGAGAGAAGGGAGAAGGAGAGGAGGGAGGTAGAGGAGGGAGAGAAGGAGAGAGGGGAGAGAAGGAGGGAAGGAGAGAAGGAAGAAGGGAGAGAAGGAAGAAGGGAGAGAAGGAAGGAGGGAGAGAAGGAGAGAAGGAGAGGAGGGAGAGAAGGAGAGAAGGAGAGGAGGGAGGAGGGAGAGAAGGAAGAAGGGAGAGAAGGAGAGAAGGAGAGGAGGGAGGAGTAGAGGAGGAGAGGAGGGAGAGAAGGGAGGAGAGGAGGGGAGGAGGAGAGAAGGAGAGGAGGATAGGAGGAGAGAAGGAGAGAAGGAGAGGAGGAGAGAATGAGAGGAGGAGAGGAGGAGAGAAGGAGAGGAGGAGAGAAGGAGAGAAGGAGAGGAGGAGAGAAGGAGAGAAGGAGAGAAGGAGAGAAGGAGAGGAGGAGAGGAGGAGAGAAAGAGAGGAGGAGAGAAGGAGAGGAGGAGAGAAGGAGAGGCGGAGAGGAGGACAGAAGGAGAGAAAGAGAGGAGGAGAATAGGAGAGAAGGAGAGAAGGAGAGGAGGAGAGAAGGAGAGGAGGAGAGGAGGAGAGAAGGAGAGGAGGAGAGGAGGAGAGAAGGAGAGAAAGAGAGGAGGAGAATAGGAGAGAAGGAGAGAAGGAGAGAAGGAGAGGAGGGGATAACCTACAGTAATAAGAAGGGAGCAGTCGAGAGGTTCTCAAGGACAACATAACACGGATTTTGCAGCGACGTGGTTTGTCGTGTGTGTTTGATTTGCAAGGTGTGTGTTTTAGGTCTTCTTTTCCTGCCACTGTCTATGTTGGTGGTGAGTCTTTGTTCCTTTGCCAATATACTGTGTCACCACCTGTATCCCCATTGCTCCAGAGGCCAAGGAGAGCATGGTGACTCCAGTACCCAGGGAAGGAGAGGGGAAGGTGGGCAGAGAGAGGAGGCCGTGGAGCCTGTGCTATGTAATCAGAATTTCCTTACAGGCCTGACAGGCTTAGATAAAACCTGAGATATCTAAGTTATATCTGTAAGCAAGGATGGGACATAGCATGAGGATGGGACATAGCATGAGGATGGGACATAGCATGAGGATGGGACATAGCATGATGATGGGACATAGCATGAGGATGGGACATAGCATGAGGATGGGACATAGCATGAGGATGGGACATAGCATGAGGATGGGACATAGCATGAGGATGGGACATAGCATGAGGATGGGACATAGCATGAGGATGGGACATACAGTACTGTGAGGATGGGACATAGCATGAGGATGGGACATACAGTACTGTGAGGATGGGACATAGCATGAGGATGGGACATAGCATGAGGATGGGACATAGCATGAGGATGGGACATAGCATGAGGATGGGACATACAGTACTGTGAGGATGGGACATAGCATGAGGATGGGACATAGCATGAGGATGGGACATACAGTACTGTGAGGATGGGACATAGCATGAGGATGGGACATAGCATGAGGATGGGACATACAGTACTGTGAGGATGGGACATAGCATGAGGATGGGACATAGCATGAGGATGGGACATAGCATGAGGATGGGACATACAGTACTGTGAGGATGGGACATAGCATGAGGATGGGACATACAGTACTGTGAGGATGGGACATAGCATGAGGATGGGACATACAGTACTGTGAGGATGGGACATAGCATGAGGATGGGACATAGCATGAGGATGGGACATAGCATGAGGATGGGACATAGCATGAGGATGGGACATACAGTACTGTGAGGATGGGACATAGCATGAGGATGGGACATAGCATGAGGATGGGACATAGCATGAGGATGGGACATACAGTACTGTGAGGATGGGACATAGCATGAGGATGGGACATAGCATGAGGATGGGACATACAGTACTGTGAGGATGGGACATAGCATGAGGATGGGACATAGCATGAGGATGGGACATACAGTACTGTGAGGATGGGACATAGCATGAGGATGGGACATAGCATGAGGATGGGACATAGCATGAGGATGGGACATACAGTACTGTGAGGATGGGACATAGCATGAGGATGGGACATAGCATGAGGATGGGACATAGCATGAGGATGGGACATACAGTACTGTGAGGATGGGACATAGCATGAGGATGGGACATAGCATGAGGATGGGACATAGCATGAGGATGGGACATACAGTACTGTGAGGATGGGACATAGCATGAGGATGGGACATAGCATGAGGATGGGACATAGCATGAGGATGGGACATACAGTACTGTGAGGATGGGACATAGCATGAGGATGGGACATACAGTACTGTGAGGATGGGACATAGCATGAGGATGGGACATAGCATGAGGATGGGACATAGCATGAGGATGGGACATAGCATGAGGATGGGACATAGCATGAGGATGGGACATACAGTACTGTGAGGATGGGACATAGCATGAGGATGGGACATAGCATGAGGATGGGACATAGCATGAGGATGGGACATACAGTACTGTGAGGATGGGACATAGCATGAGGATGGGACATACAGTACTGTGAGGATGGGACATAGCATGAGGATGGGACATACAGTACTGTGAGGATGGGACATAGCATGAGGATGGGACATACAGTACTGTGAGGATGGGACATAGCATGAGGATGGGACATAGCATGAGGATGGGACATACAGTACTGTGAGGATGGGACATAGCATGAGGATGGGACATAGCATGAGGATGGGACATACAGTACTGTGAGGATGGGACATAGCATGAGGATGGGACATAGCATGAGGATGGGACATAGCATGAGGATGGGACATACAGTACTGTGAGGATGGGACATAGCATGAGGATGGGACATACAGTACTGTGAGGATGGGACATAGCATGAGGATGGGACATAGCATGAGGATGGGACATAGCATGAGGATGGGACATAGCATGAGGATGGGACATACAGTACTGTGAGGATGGGACATAGCATGAGGATGGGACATAGCATGAGGATGGGACATACAGTACTGTGAGGATGGGACATAGCATGAGGATGGGACATACAGTACTGTGAGGATGGGACATAGCATGAGGATGGGACATACAGTACTGTGAGGATGGGACATAGCATGAGGATGGGACATACAGTACTGTGAGGATGGGACATAGCATGAGGATGGGACATACAGTACTGTGAGGATGGGACATAGCATGAGGATGGGACATACAGTACTGTGAGGATGGGACATAGCATGAGGATGGGACATACAGTACTGTGAGGATGGGACATAGCATGAGGATGGGACATACAGTACTGTGAGGATGGGACATAGCATGAGGATGGGACATACAGTACTGTGAGGATGGGACATAGCATGAGGATGGGACATAGCATGAGGATGGGACATAGCATGAGGATGGGACATACAGTACTGTGAGGATGGGACATAGCATGAGGATGGGACATACAGTACTGTGAGGATGGGACATAGCATGAGGATGGGACATACAGTACTGTGAGGATGGGACATAGCATGAGGATGGGACATAGCATGAGGATGGGACATACAGTACTGTGAGGATGGGACATAGCATGAGGATGGGACATAGCATGAGGATGGGACATAGCATGAGGATGGGACATACAGTACTGTGAGGATGGGACATAGCATGAGGATGGGACATAGCATGAGGATGGGACATACAGTACTGTGAGGATGGGACATAGCATGAGGATGGGACATACAGTACTGTGAGGATGGGACATAGCATGAGGATGGGACATAGCATGAGGATGGGACATAGCATGAGGATGGGACATACAGTACTGTGAGGATGGGACATAGCATGAGGATGGGACATAGCATGAGGATGGGACATAGCATGAGGATGGGACATACAGTACTGTGAGGATGGGACATAGCATGAGGATGGGACATAGCATGAGGATGGGACATACAGTACTGTGAGGATGGGACATAGCATGAGGATGGGACATAGCATGAGGATGGGACATACAGTACTGTGAGGATGGGACATAGCATGAGGATGGGACATACAGTACTGTGAGGATGGGACATAGCATGAGGATGGGACATAGCATGAGGATGGGACATAGCATGAGGATGGGACATACAGTACTGTGAGGATGGGACATAGCATGAGGATGGGACATAGCATGAGGATGGGACATACAGTACTGTGAGGATGGGACATAGCATGAGGATGGGACATACAGTACTGTGAGGATGGGACATAGCATGAGGATGGGACATAGCATGAGGATGGGACATAGCATGAGGATGGGACATACAGTACTGTGAGGATGGGACATAGCATGAGGATGGGACATAGCATGAGGATGGGACATACAGTACTGTGAGGATGGGACATAGCATGAGGATGGGACATAGCATGAGGATGGGACATACAGTACTGTGAGGATGGGACATAGCATGAGGATGGGACATAGCATGAGGATGGGACATACAGTACTGTGAGGATGGGACATAGCATGAGGATGGGACATACAGTACTGTGAGGATGGGACATAGCATGAGGATGGGACATAGCATGAGGATGGGACATAGCATGAGGATGGGACATACAGTACTGTGAGGATGGGACATAGCATGAGGATGGGACATAGCATGAGGATGGGACATAGCATGAGGATGGGACATAGCATGAGGATGGGACATACAGTACTGTGAGGATGGGACATAGCATGAGGATGGGACATAGCATGAGGATGGGACATAGCATGAGGATGGGACATACAGTACTGTGAGAATGGGACATAGCATGAGGATGGGACATAGCATGAGGATGGGACATAGCATGAGGATGGGACATAGCATGAGGATGGGACATACAGTACTGTGAGGATGGGACATAGCATGAGGATGGGACATACAGTACTGTGAGGATGGGACATAGCATGAGGATGGGACATACAGTACTGTGAGGATGGGACATAGCATGAGGATGGGACATACAGTACTGTGAGGATGGGACATAGCATGAGGATGGGACATAGCATGAGGATGGGACATAGCATGAGGATGGGACATACAGTACTGTGAGGATGGGACATAGCATGAGGATGGGACATAGCATGAGGATGGGACATAGCATGAGGATGGGACATAGCATGAGGATGGGACATACAGTACTGTGAGGATGGGACATAGCATGAGGATGGGACATAGCATGAGGATGGGACATAGCATGAGGATGGGACATAGCATGAGGATGGGACATAGCATGAGGATGGGACATAGCATGAGGATGGGACATACAGTACTGTGAGGATGGGACATAGCATGAGGATGGGACATAGCATGAGGATGGGACATAGCATGAGGATGGGACATACAGTACTGTGAGGATGGGACATAGCATGAGGATGGGACATAGCATGAGGATGGGACATACAGTACTGTGAGGATGGGACATAGCATGAGGATGGGACATACAGTACTGTGAGGATGGGACATAGCATGAGGATGGGACATAGCATGAGGATGGGACATAGCATGAGGATGGGACATACAGTACTGTGAGGATGGGACATAGCATGAGGATGGGACATAGCATGAGGATGGGACATAGCATGAGGATGGGACATACAGTACTGTGAGGATGGGACATAGCATGAGGATGGGACATAGCATGAGGATGGGACATACAGTACTGTGAGGATGGGACATAGCATGAGGATGGGACATAGCATGAGGATGGGACATACAGTACTGTGAGGATGGGACATAGCATGAGGATGGGACATACAGTACTGTGAGGATGGGACATAGCATGAGGATGGGACATAGCATGAGGATGGGACATAGCATGAGGATGGGACATACAGTACTGTGAGGATGGGACATAGCATGAGGATGGGACATAGCATGAGGATGGGACATACAGTACTGTGAGGATGGGACATAGCATGAGGATGGGACATACAGTACTGTGAGGATGGGACATAGCATGAGGATGGGACATAGCATGAGGATGGGACATACAGTACTGTGAGGATGGGACATAGCATGAGGATGGGACATAGCATGAGGATGGGACATAGCATGAGGATGGGACATACAGTACTGTGAGGATGGGACATAGCATGAGGATGGGACATAGCATGAGGATGGGACATACAGTACTGTGAGGATGGGACATAGCATGAGGATGGGACATAGCATGAGGATGGGACATACAGTACTGTGAGGATGGGACATAGCATGAGGATGGGACATACAGTACTGTGAGGATGGGACATAGCATGAGGATGGGACATACAGTACTGTGAGGATGGGACATAGCATGAGGATGGGACATAGCATGAGGATGGGACATACAGTACTGTGAGGATGGGACATAGCATGAGGATGGGACATACAGTACTGTGAGGATGGGACATAGCATGAGGATGGGACATAGCATGAGGATGGGACATAGCATGAGGATGGGACATACAGTACTGTGAGGATGGGACATAGCATGAGGATGGGACATAGCATGAGGATGGGACATAGCATGAGGATGGGACATACAGTACTGTGAGGATGGGACATAGCATGAGGATGGGACATAGCATGAGGATGGGACATACAGTACTGTGAGGATGGGACATAGCATGAGGATGGGACATAGCATGAGGATGGGACATACAGTACTGTGAGGATGGGACATAGCATGAGGATGGGACATACAGTACTGTGAGGATGGGACATAGCATGAGGATGGGACATAGCATGAGGATGGGACATAGCATGAGGATGGGACATACAGTACTGTGAGGATGGGACATAGCATGAGGATGGGACATAGCATGAGGATGGGACATACAGTACTGTGAGGATGGGACATAGCATGAGGATGGGACATACAGTACTGTGAGGATGGGACATAGCATGAGGATGGGACATAGCATGAGGATGGGACATACAGTACTGTGAGGATGGGACATAGCATGAGGATGGGACATAGCATGAGGATGGGACATAGCATGAGGATGGGACATACAGTACTGTGAGGATGGGACATAGCATGAGGATGGGACATAGCATGAGGATGGGACATACATTACTGTGAGGATGGGACATAGCATGAGGATGGGACATAGCATGAGGATGGGACATACAGTACTGTGAGGATGGGACATAGCATGAGGATGGGACATACAGTGCTGTGAGGATGGGACATAGCATGAGGATGGGACATAGCATGAGGATGGGACATAGCATGAGGATGGGACATACAGTACTGTGAGGATGGGACATAGCATGAGGATGGGACATAGCATGAGGATGGGACATAGCATGAGGATGGGACATAGCATGAGGATGGGACATACAGTACTGTGAGGATGGGACATAGCATGAGGATGGGACATAGCATGAGGATGGGACATAGCATGAGGATGGGACATACAGTACTGTGAGAATGGGACATAGCATGAGGATGGGACATAGCATGAGGATGGGACATAGCATGAGGATGGGACATAGCATGAGGATGGGACATACAGTACTGTGAGGATGGGACATAGCATGAGGATGGGACATACAGTACTGTGAGGATGGGACATAGCATGAGGATGGGACATACAGTACTGTGAGGATGGGACATAGCATGAGGATGGGACATACAGTACTGTGAGGATGGGACATAGCATGAGGATGGGACATAGCATGAGGATGGGACATAGCATGAGGATGGGACATACAGTACTGTGAGGATGGGACATAGCATGAGGATGGGACATAGCATGAGGATGGGACATACAGTACTGTGAGGATGGGACATAGCATGAGGATGAGACATACAGTACTGTGAGGATGGGACATAGCATGAGGATGGGACATACAGTACTGTGAGAATGGGACATAGCATGAGGATGGGACATAGCATGAGGATGGGACATAGCATGAGGATGGGACATACAGTACTGTGAGGATGGGACATAGCATGAGGATGGGACATAGCATGAGGATGGGACATAGCATGAGGATGGGACATAGCATGAGGATGGGACATAGCATGAGGATGGGACATACAGTACTGTGAGGATGGGACATAGCATGAGGATGGGACATAGCATGAGGATGGGACATAGCATGAGGATGGGACATAGCATGAGGATGGGACATAGCATGAGGATGGGACATAGCATGAGGATGGGACATAGCATGAGGATGGGACATACAGTACTGTGAGGATGGGACATAGCATGAGGATGGGACATAGCATGAGGATGGGACATAGCATGAGGATGGGACATAGCATGAGGATGGGACATAGCATGAGGATGGGACATAGCATGAGGATGGGACATACAGTACTGTGAGGATGGGACATAGTGTGATTTTATCGCAGTAGGAATCTGATATATTTTCTATGATGTCATTATATTTCAGTATATGATTGTAATATGGATGACTACATACAGTCATGTAGATGAACACATGGAGAGTGTTGGTGAGAGCAGACGGATTGGAGAGAACCAGAGATACAGAACAACATAAAAAAACTGATTCATCTACCACTGTCTAATGATGTGTGTGAGTAATCGTTGAAAGGCTGACGTGTGTTCACCACTATGTTGAGTGTGTTTAATGGTGTGAGTGGGAATAATCACTTAACACGGTGCTGCCTCCCTCTGGGGGCGGGGAGGGGCAGTTATTGGTGGTGGGGGGGACACCACAGCGTAATGATGTCACTGTAACAGCACACACACACACACACACACACTGCCGCCCCCCCCCCCCCCCCCCCCCCCCACACACACACACCCTCACCCCAATAGATAGGCAGAGCCCCGGTGTAATGCCTGACAGTAACATAGGAACACGATCCGTCTGTTGGTCTGCTGGGAATTTATAGTTGGCCCAATGATTGCTTTGCAGGACTTGATGGTTGTAAATTGCATGGCATTTGTTAAATGTGGGCAGTTAGAAGTATACTAGTAATTATTTCTGCTTGTACTGATTGAGACATAATTCCAATATGGCCCCTGAAAATGACAGCATTCCGAAACAACTCTGTTTTAATTCCCCGGGAATACTAATTAGAATCGGGGGAAGGGGGAGTTTTATGTGCAACCTTCCAATGGAGCAAAAATAATTAAACTGTCAGGAAAATAAATATGCATAAACAGGCCATAATTTCAGAGCACACAGCACCTTGTCATCCGCTGACTTTTTGTGGTGAAAAACAAAAGCAGTAACAATGCAGTTATGGAGGGCAAGAGACACCACACACACACACACACACACACACACACACACACACACACACACACACACACACACACACACACACACACACACACACACACACACACACACACACACACACACACACACACACACACACAAAAACAACAAATAGTTAAGTATGTACTTCTTGGTAGGGAAAGGGGAAACTGAATGATTTCAACCAAAATGTATCTTCCGCATTTAACCCAACCCCTTTAATTCAGAGAGGTGCTGTGGGCTGTGGGCTGTGGGCTGTGTGCTGGGGGCTGTGGGCTGTGTGCTGTGTGCTGTGGGCTGTGTGCTGTGTGCTGTGTGCTGTGTGCTGTGTGCTGTGTGCTGTGTGCTGTGTGCTGTGTGCTGTGGGCTGTGGGCTGTGGGCTGTGGGCTGTGGGCTGTGGGCTGTGTGCTGTGTGCTGTGTGCTGGGGGCTGTGTGCTGTGTGCTGTGTGCTGTGTGCTGTGTGCTGTGTGCTGTGTGCTGTGTGCTGGGGGCTGTGTGCTGGAGGCTGTGTGCTGTGTGCTGTGTGCTGGGGGCTGTGTGCCGTGTGCTGTGTGCTGGGGGCTGTGTGCCGTGTGCCGTGTGCCGTGTGCCGGGGGCTGTGTGCCGGGGGCTGTGTGCCGGGGGCTGTGTGCTGTGTGCTGTGTGCTGTGTGCTGTGTGCTGTGGGCTGTGTGCTGTGTGCTGTGTGCTGTGTGCTGTGTGCTGTGTGCTGTGTGCTGTGTGCTGTGTGCTGGGGGCTGTGTGCTGTGTGCTGTGTGCTGTGTGCTGGGGGCTGTGTGCTGTGTGCTGGGGGCTGTGTGCTGGGGGCTGTGTGCTGGGGGCTGGGGGCTGTGTGCTGGGGGCTGTGTGCTGTGTGCTGGGGGCTGTGTGCTGGGGGCTGTGTGCTGGGGGCTGGGGGCTGTGTGCTGTGTGCTGGGGGCTGTGTGCTGGGGGCTGTGTGCTGGGGGCTGTGTGCTGGGGGCTGGGGGCTGTGTGCTGTGTGCTGGGGGCTGTGTGCTGGGGGCTGTGTGCTGGGGGCTGTGTGCTGGGGGCTGTGTGCTGGGGGCTGTGTGCTGTGGGCTGGGGGCTGGGGGCTGCCTTAATCAACATTCTCAGCACCCAAGGAGCAGTACACATACTTCTCTCTATACTACTGCACTATATAGACCTCAGTAAGGTAGATCCTAAACCACTTTAAGGCCCAACCTTCAGCTGAAACTCAACTGCACACGACGGCACTCAATAGACCTCATTTGTCAACGGTGAGCAGTACGAATTTATGCATAAATCGTTCACATGAGCAATAAATCTTCCGTGGGTTTTGTGTATACCATTTTCACAAGAACAAATATACATCTCTCTACGTATATGTTGACGAATGAGATCCATTGGGACATAGAAATGGTCCTTTAAGTATAAACTTTCATCAAAAGTAATTCACAGTTAACATGGAGTATTTGTGGCTCGTTTGGGACACAAAACCCAAAACTATACTATTGCACAGAACATCCTCAATCTGAACATTCCTTTCCTCACATCCCCCTATCCTTCCCTTCCCTCCTCTTCCCTTCTGCCTTTCCCTTTATCCCAAACAGATTTTAATCTGCATTAGGGGGGTTTGTGGCTGTGCTGCCCTGCTGCCCTGAGAGTGGCTCATTACTCTAAGATTACACAGATCCTTCTTGGCCCAAACAAAGCCTTAATGTAACTTTACAGATCTCTCTCTCTCTCTGCCTTCTTTCTCTCCTTCATATTCACTTCTGCTACTGCTAATACTTTTGGGGCTGTTACTGCTGCTACTGTTACTGCTACTACTGCTGCTGCTACTACTGCTACTACTGCTGCTGCTACTACTGCTGCTGCTGCTACTGCTAATACTATTGGGGCTGTTACTGCTGCTACTGTTACTGCTGTTACTGCTACTACTGCTGCTGCTACTACTGCTGCTGCTGCTGCTGCTACTACTGCTGCTGCTGCTGCTACTACTGCTGCTGCTGCTGCTGCTGCTGCTGCTACTGTTACTGCTACTACTGCTGCTGCTACTACTGCAACTACTGCTGCTGCTGCTACTACTGCTACTACTGCTGCTACTACTGCTGCTGCTACTACTGCTGCGTATGCTACTGTTACTGCTACTACTGCTGCTGCTACTACTGCTGCTGCTGCTGCTGCTACTGTTACTGCTACTACTGCTGCTGCTACTACTGCTACTACTGCTGCTGCTACTACTGCTGCGTATGCTACTGTTACTGCTACTACTGCTGCTGCTGCTACTGTTACTGCTACTACTGTTACTACTACTACTGTTACTACTGTTACTGCTACTACTGCTACTACTGTTACTACTACTGCTGCTGCTGCTACTACTGCTACTACTGCTGCTGCTAATACTATTGGGGCTGTTACTGCTGTTACTGCTACTGCTGCTGCTGCTACTACTGCTGCTGCTGCTGCTGCTACTACTGCTGCTGCTGCTGCTACTACTGCTACTACTGCTGCTGCTGCTACTACTGCTGCTGCTAATACTATTGGGGCTGTTACTGCTGCTACTGTTACTGCTGTTACTGCTACTACTGCTGCTGCTACTACTGCTGCTGCTGCTGCTGCTACTGTTACTGCTACTACTGCTGCTGCTACTACTGCTACTACTGCTGCTGCTACTACTGCTGCTGCTGCTACTGTTACTGCTACTACTGCTGCTGCTACTACGGTTACTGCTACTACTACTGCTGCTGCTGCTACTGCTGCTACTGTTACTGCTACTACTGCTGCTGCTACTACTGCTACTACTGCTGCTTCTACTACTGCTGCTGCTGCTACTGTTACTGCTACTACTGCTGCTGCTACTATGACTACTGCTGCTGCTACTGCTGCTGCTACTACTGCTGCTGCTACTACTGCTACTACTGCTACTACTGCTGCTGCTACTACTGCTGCTGCTACTACTATTGGGGCTGTTACTGCTGCTACTACTGCTGCTGCTACTACTGCTACTGCTGCTGCTGCTACTACTGCTACTACTGCTACTACTGCTGCTGCTACTATTACTGCTACTGCTGCTGCTGCTACTACTGCTACTACTGCTACTACTGCTGCTGCTACTACTGCTGCTGCTACTACTATTGGGGCTGTTACTGCTGCTACTACTGCTGCTGCGACTACTGCTACTACTGCTGCTGCTACTACTGCTACTACTACTACTACTACTACTACTGCTGCTACTGTTACTGCTACTACTGCTGCTGCTACTACTGCTACTACTGCTGCTGCTACTACTGCTACTACTGCTGCTGCTACTACTGCTACTACTACTACTACTACTACTACTACTGCTGCTAATACTACTGCTGCTACTGTTACTGCTACTACTGCTGCTGCTACTGTTACTGCTACTACTGCTGCTGCTACTGTTACTGCTACTACTGCTGCTGCTACTGCTACTACTGTTACTGCTACTACTGCTGCTGCTGTTACTACTACTACTGCTGCTGCTACTGCTACTACTGTTACTGCTACTACTGCTGCTGCTGTTACTACTACTACTGTTACTGATACTACTGCTGCTGCTACTGCTGCTACTACTACTACTACTGCTACTACTGCTGCTGCTACTACTGCTGCTACTGTTACTGCTACTACTGCTGCTGCTACTACTGCTACTACTGCTGCTGCTACTACTGCTACTACTGCTGCTGATACTACTATTGGGGCTGTTACTGCTGCTACTGTTACTGCTACTACTGCTGCTGCTACTACTGCTACTACTGCTGCTACTGCTACTGCTACTACTGCTGCTGCTACTGCTACTACTGTTACTGCTACTACTGCTGCTGCTGTTACTACTACTACTGTTACTGCTACTACTGTTACTGCTACTACTGTTACTGCTACTACTGCTGCTGCTGTTACTGCTACTGCTGCTGCTGCTGTTACTACTACTACTGCTGCTGCTGCTACTACTGCTGTTGCTGCTACTACGACTACTGCTGCTGCTGCTACTACTACTGCTACTGCTGTTACTATGACTACTGCTGCTGCTAATACTATTGGGGCTGTTACTGCTACTACTGCTACTACTGCTGCTGCTACTACTGTTACTGCTACTACTGCTGCTGCTACTACTGCTACTACTGCTGCTGCTACTACTGTTACTGCTACTACTGCTGCTGCTACTACTGCTACTACTGCTGCTGCTACTACTGCTGCTGCTAATACTATTGGGGCTGTTACTGCTGCTACTGCTACTGCTACTACTGCTGCTGCTACTGCTACTACTGTTACTGCTACTACTGCTGCTGCTGTTACTACTACTACTGTTACTGCTACTACTGTTACTGCTACTACTGTTACTGCTACTACTGCTGCTACTACTGCTACTACTGCTGCTGCTACTGCTACTACTGTTACTGCTACTACTGCTGCTACTACTGCTACTACTGCTGCTGCTACTGTTACTGCTACTACTGCTGCTGCTGTTACTACTACTACTGTTACTGCTACTACTGTTACTGCTACTACTGTTACTGCTACTACTACTGCTACTACTGCTACTACTGCTGCTGCTACTGCTACTACTGCTACTACTGCTGCTGCTACTAATGCTACTACTGCTGCTGCTACTACTACTACTACTACTACTGTTGCTACTACTGCTGCTGTTACTATGACTACTGCTGCTGCTACTACTATTGGGGCTGTTACTGCTGCTACTGTTACTGCTACTACTGCTGCTGCTGTTACTACTACTACTGTTACTGCTACTACTGTTACTGCTACTACTGCTGCTGCTATTACTGCTACTGCTGCTGCTGCTGTTACTACTACTACTGCTGCTGCTGCTACTACAGCTGCTGCTGTTACTATGACTACTGCTGCTGCTCCTACTACTGCTGCTGCTGTTACTATGACTACTGCTGCTGCTAATACTATTGGGGCTGTTACTGCTGCTACTGTTACTGCTACTACTGTTGCTGCTGTTACTATGACTACTGCTGCTGCTAATACTATTGGGGCTGTTACTGCTGCTACTGTTACTGCTACTACTGCTGCTGCTACTGCTACTACTGTTACTGCTCCTACTACTACTGTTACTGCTGCTACTGTTACTTCTACTACTGTTACTGCTACTACTGTTACTGCTACTACTGTTACTGCTACTACTGCTGCTGCTGTTACTACTACTACTGCTGCTGCTGCTACTGTTACTGCTACTACTGCTGCTGCTACTACTGCTACTACTGCTGCTGCTACTACTGCTGCTGCTACTACTGCTGCTGCTACTACTATTGGGGCTGTTACTGCTCCTACTGTTACTGCTACTACTGCTGCTGCTACTACTGCTACTACTGCTGCTGCTACTACTGCTACTACTGCTACTGCTACTACTGCTGCTGCTACTGCTACTACTGTTACTGCTACTACTGCTGCTGCTGTTACTACTACTACTGTTACTGCTACTACTGTTACTGCTACTACTGTTACTGCTACTACTGCTGCTACTGTTACTGCTACTACTGCTGCTGTTACTACGACTACTGCTGCTGCTGCTACTACTGCTACTACTGCTGCTGCTAATACTATTGGGGCTGTTACTGCTGCTACTGTTACTGCTACTACTGCTGCTGCTACTACTGCTACTACTGCTGCTGCTACTACTACTGCTGCTGCTGTTACTACGACTACTGCTGCTGCTGTTACTACTACTACTGCTACTACTACTGCTACTACTACTACAACTACTACTACTACTACTACTACTACTACTACTACTGCTGCTGCTGTTACTACTACTGCTGCTGCTGCTGGTACTACTACTACTGCTGCTGCTACTACTGCTGCTGCTGTTACTACGACTACTGCTGCTGCTGCTGTTACTACTACTGCTGCTGCTGCTGTTACTACTACTGCTGCTGCTGTTACTACTACTACTGCTGCTGCTGTTACTACTACTGCTGCTGCTGTTACTACTACTGCTGCTGCTGCTGTTACTACTGCTGCTGCTGCTACTACTACTCCTTCTACTACTACTACTCATTCTACTACTACTAGTACTACTACTACTACTCCTGCTGCTACTGCTGCTGCTACTACTGCTGCTACTACTACTGCTACAGCTACTACTGCTGCTGCAGCTACTACTACTACTACTCCTACTACTACTACTACTACTCCTGCTGCTACTGCTGCTGCTACTACTGCTGCTACTACTACTACTACTACTACTACTACTACTACTGCTGCTACTACTACTGCCACAGCTACTACTGCTGCTGCAGCTACTACTACTACTACTACTCCTTCTACTACTACCACTACTACTACTACTACTACTACTACTACTACTCCTACTGCTGCTGCTGCTGCTACTACTGCTGCTGCTGCTGCTGTTACTACTGCTGCTGCTGCTACTACTACTCCTTCTACTACTACTACTACTGCTGCTGCTGCTGTTACTACTACTGCTGCTGCTGTTACTACTACTACTGCTGCTGCTGTTACTACTACTGCTGCTGCTGTTACTACTACTGCTGCTGCTGCTGTTACTACTGCTGCTGCTGCTACTACTACTCCTTCTACTACTACTACTCATTCTACTACTACTAGTACTACTACTACTACTCCTGCTGCTACTGCTGCTGCTACTACTGCTGCTACTACTACTGCTACAGCTACTACTGCTGCTGCAGCTACTACTACTACTACTCCTACTACTACTACTACTACTCCTGCTGCTACTGCTGCTGCTACTACTGCTGCTACTACTACTCCTACTACTACTACTACTACTCCTGCTGCTACTGCTGCTGCTACTACTACTACTACCACTACTACTACGACTACGACTACTTCTACTTCTACTACTACTACTACCACTACTACTACTACTACTACTACTACTACTACTACTACTTTTACTGCTACTACTACTACTTCTACTTCTACTACTACTACTACTTCTACTTCTACTACTACTGCTTCTACTACTACTACTACTACTACTACTACTACTGCTACTACTACTACTACTTCTACTACTACTACTACTACTGCTGCTACTACTCCTGCTCCTACTGCTGCTGCTGCTGCTACTAGGTTTTGACTGTGTGAGCGTACAGAGTGTATGTATGCGTGTGTATGCACATGTATCTGTGTGTGTTTGTCTGTGTGTGCATGCATGTGCATGCATGGGGCGGCAGGTAGTCTGGTGGTTAGAGTGTTGGGCCAGTAACTGAAAGGTTGCTAGATCGAATCCCTGAGCTGACAAGGTAAAAAATCTGTTGTTCTGCCCCTGAACAAGGCAGTTAACCCAGTGTTCCTAGTCCATCATTGTAAATAAGAATGTGTTCTTAACTGACTTGCCTAGTTAAATAAAGGTAAAGAGTGTGTGTGTCTTTCTCTCTATGTGTGTGATAGGCTCCATTAATAGAGATGCATTAAAAGTGCAATCGCAGTGAGAGAACACAGTTCTGTTGTGTTACTGAGGTATGTGAGGCCTCTCTCACACACTTACACTGTGTTTTAAAGGACTGCTGCTTCTAACACATACAATTATAGTACTGTGTTATTGGGCTACGCTGGGTGTTAACACACCAGTTGGGGACAGACACCCGATACTAAGTTGGGGACAGACACCCAATACCCCATTGGCCAAATTAGTCTTCATCAGATACCACACAGCACAGAGGATTGCTTCACCAAAATGTCTCTTGTGTTGCTAAGGCTCTGGCCCAGTAATATAGAAAAGACAACAGACCACACACACACATAATGTAATGTATACACATGCATGCACACAGCCACGCAGGCACTCACTCACTCACACACGTGCGCACACACACGAGCGCACACACACACACACACACACACACACACACACACACACACACACACACACACACACACACACACACACACACACACACACACACACACAGTTAGGATAATGGTACGCTCCGATACAAATTGATCAAATTGATGTGATATGCTAAACGGCAACATGGAATACCATTGTGGAGGGAATAAGTGAATGCCGGTGGGAATAATGTATGAATACTGTAGGAATACTGTCGGAATACTGTAGGAATACTGTAGGAATACTGTAGGAATACTGTTGGAATACTGTAGGAATACTGTAGGTGTAACGCGCTTCCTCCTTCTCCTCATCAGAAGAGGAGTAGCATGGATTTGACCAACGTGCAGTGGGTTTTGAATACATCTTGATTTAATAGACAAAACGGAAAAACACGACAAACACTTGAATAATTACAAAACAAATAAACGAATGTAGACAGACCTGGACACGAACTTACATACAACGTGAAGAACGCATGAACCAGGAAAACAGACTACATAAAACGAACGAACTAACAAAAACCGGAACAGTCCCGTGTGGCGTAACATACAGACACTGACACAGGAGACAATCACTCACAAACAAACAGTGAGAACAACCTACCTTAATATGACTCTCAATTAGAGGAAAACGCAAAACACCTGCCTCTAATTAAGAGCCATACCAGGCAACCCAAAACCAACATAGAAACAGCAAACATAGACTGCCCACCCAAAACTCACGCCCTGACCATCACACACATACAAAACAACAGAAAACAGGTCAGGAACGTGACAGTAGGAATACTGTTGGAATACTGTAGGAATACTGTTGGAATACTGTAGGAATACTGTAGGAATACTGTTGGAATACTGTTGGAATACTGTAGGAATACTGTTGGAATACTGTTTGAATACTGTAGGAATACTGTCGGAATACTGTCGGAATACTGTATGAATACTGTTGAAATGCTGTATGAATACTGTGAGAATACTGTTGGAATACTGTAGGAATACTGTCGGAATACTGTTGGAATACTGTAGGAATACTGTAGGAATACTGTATGAATACTGTTGAAATACTGTATGAATACTGTGAGAATACTGTTGGAATACTGTAGGAATACTGTCGGAATACTGTATGAATACTGTATGAATACTGTTGAAATACTGTAGGAATACTGTGGGAATACTGTTGGAATACTGTAGGAATACTGTAGGAATAATGTTGGAATACTGTAGGAATACTGTCGGAATACTGTAGGAATACTGTTGGAATACTCTATGAATACTGTATGAATACTGTTGAAATACTGTAGGAATACTGTGGGAATACTGTTGGAATACTGTAGGAATACTGTCGGAATACTGTTGGAATACTGTATGAATACTGTAGGAGTACTGTTGGAATACTGTGGGAATACTGTAGGATTACTGTTGAAATACTGTAAGAATACTGTTGGAATACTGTTGGAATACTGTAGGAATAATGTAGGAATACTGTTGGAATACTGTAGGAATACTGTTGGAGTACTGTTGGAATACTGTAGGAATACTGTAGGAATACTGTAGGAATACTGTAGCTCTGTGGTGGAACATATGTATGACAGTCCGGAATGACAGATACTATAATATTAACTACCATTCACAAGTTTGGGGTCACTTAGAAATGTCCTTGTTAATAAAAAAAGAAAAAAAGAAAGTCCATTGAAATAACATCAAATTGATCAGAAATACAGTGTAGACATTGTTAATGTTGTAAATGACGATTGTAGCTGGAAACAGCAGATTTTTTAATGGAATATCTACATAGGCGTACAGAGGCCCATTATCAGCCACCAACACTCTGTGTTCCAATGGCACGTTGTGATAGCTAATCCAAGTTTATCATTTTAAAGGCTAATTGATCATTAGAAAACCCTTTTGCAATTATGTTAGCACAGCTGAAAACTGTTGTCTTGATTAAAGAAGCAATAAAATTGGCCTTCTTTAGACTAGTTGAGTATCTGGAGCATCAGCATTTGTGAGTTCGATTACAGTCTCAAAATGGCAAGACACAAAGCACTTTCTTCTGAAACTTGTCAGTCTATTCTTGTTCTGATAAATGAAGGCTATTCCATGCAAGAAATTGCCAAGAAACTGAAGATCTCGTACAATGCTGTGTACTACTCCCTTCACAGAACAGCACAGACTGGCTGTAACCAGAATAGAAAGAGGAGTGAGAGGCCATGGTGCACAACTGAGCAAGAGGACAAGTACATTAGAGTGTCTAGTTTGAGAAACAGACGCCTCACAAGTCCTCAACTGGCAGCTTCATTAAATAATACCCGCAAAACACCAGTCTCAACATCAACAGTGAAGAGGCGACTCCGGGATGCTGTCCTTCTTGGTAAAGTTCCTCTGTCCAGTGTTTGTGTTATTTTGCTCATCTTAATCTTTTATTTTTATTGGCCAGTCTGAGATATTGCTTTTCTTTGCAACACTGCCTAGAAGGCCAGCATCCCGGAGTCACCTCTTCACTGTTGACGTTGAGACTGGTGTTTTGCGGGAACTATTTAATGAAGCTGCCTGGGAAGCTTACAGGCCATTTAGAGCCTGTAAGCGAACCCACAAATGCTGATGCTCCAGATACTCAACTAGTTTAAAGAAGGCCAGTTTTATTGCTTCTTTAATTAGCTATGCTAACATAATTGCAAAAGGGTTTTCGAATGATCAATTAGCCTTCTAAAATGATCAACTTGGATTAGCTAACACAATGTGCCATTGGAACACAGGAGTGATGGTTGCTGATAATGGCCTCTGTACGCCTACGTAGATATTCCATAAAAATCTGCCGTTTCCAGCTACAATAGTCATTGTCACGTTCTGACCTTTATTTCCTTTGTTTTGTCTTTATTTAGTATGGTCAGGGCGTGAGTTGGGGTGGGCAGTCTATGTTAATATTTCTATGTTTTCCTATTTCTGTGTTTGGCCTGATATGGTTCTCAATCAGAGGCAGGTGTTTTGTGTTGTCTCTGATTGGGAACCATATTTAGGTAGCCTGTTTTGTGTTGGGTTTTGTGGGTGGTTGTCTTCAGTCTTCGTGTGTCTGCACCAGACAGAACTGTTTCGGTTTTTCACATTTGTTGTTTTTTGTATTTTGAGTGTTCACTTTTATTAAACAAGATGAACAATTACCACGCTGCACATTGGTCCTCCGATCCTTCTAACTTATCCTCCTCAGACGAGGAGGAAGATGAAAGCCGTTACAGTCATGTACAACATTAACAATGTCTACACTGTATTTCTGATCAATCTGATGTTATTTTAATGGACAATAATATGCTTTTCTTTCAAAAACAAGGACATTTCTAAGTGACCCCAAACATTTGAAAGGTAGTGTACATACTAATATTCTTTGTTATACTGTATTTAGAAGTACAGGGTACAGGCTACTCAATGGACAATGAAAAGGACAGGAATCAAGAACTATTGAAAAAAGCCTTATTTAAATCCCTCATCCCTTATTATCTCCATGCACTTAGTTAACCTGAGCAGAGTACAGGCCATAAACCAACAGCGACAATAACAACCACCGCCTCGGTGTATGTGTGTGTATTTGTGCGTAACAGCCGCCCCTCTCAGAAACAAAAACAACCACTTAGGCATGAACAGCAGCGCTTGGGAGCCATCAATATTTCATTCAGGTGTGTCGAGGAATAGAGGAGAAAGAGAGGAGGAGAAAAAAAACACATGAAAGTAGGAATGAGGAGGGCAGAGACCTAAACAATCTGAGCAGGTCCATGAGAGAGAGAGAGAGAGAGAGAGAGAGAGAGAGAGAGAGAGAGAGAGAGAGAGAGAGAGAGAGAGAGAGAGAGAGAGAGAGAGAGAGAGTGCTAAGAAACAGAATGTGTGAGTGTGTGTAGTATATGTGTGTGTAGCATATGTGTGTGTGTGTTCGACAGGGGAGCAAAGCAAAGGCCCAGTGGGGGTGTAGCAAAGGGGAATTGAGCAGAGTGTTCTGTGTGCAGTCACAACCTCTGACACACCAGCCTAATCTGGAGTTTAAATCAATGACGTGTCCAGAACCATAATTACCACTGCTAAACTGCTTCTACTGCAATATGCTTTCAGCAGCAGCAGAGTTACGCCCGGGTGTGTGTGTGTGTGTGTGTGTGTGTGTGTGTGTGTGTGTGTGTGTGTGTGTGTGTGTGTGTGTGTGTGTGTGTGTGTGTGTGTGTGTGTGTGTGTGTGTGTGTGTGTGTGTGTGTGTGTGTGTGTGTGTGTGTGTGTGTGTGTGTGTGTGCGTGCGTGTGTGTGTGTGTGTGTTACAGCATGGGTTGGATTAAAAACATTCTCTCATTAGACCAGTGTCTGAGTGAACACACGTCCGCAGCAGAAAGTGCCACTCACAATGTTTTATGCCTCTCGTCTAGGACGACACACACATGCACACGTATACAAACACACACACACACACGCACACGTATACACACACACACACACACACACACACACACACACACACACACACACACACACACACACACACACACACACACACACACACACACACACACACACACACACACACACACACACACACACAAAACATGGAGAACCTTACAGTCTACTTCAGACATATATTATTAGTATTAGTACATACTGAAAGTATTTTACAGTAAAAAGAATGGTCGTGTCCCAAATCTGTCTTGCCTACTACTTACTAAAACTGCATACTGTGTACTAATCTTACTGTTCAGTAAAAACGAATGCAGTCTAGCTCTGATGCTACTGATAGATACTTTATTGGGGAAAATATATGATATGTGGTTGTCCTACCTAGCGATCTTCAGATGAATGCAGTAAATGTTCTGGGCAAGAGCGTCTGCTAAGTGACTAAAATGTGAAATGTAAATTGTCAACTGTTGTCAGATACACGTGCGTCTCGAAAGGCGATTCTCTTCCTCAACAGTGAGCAGTGAATTCTACTAGATGAAAAGCCAAAATGAGTACGACATCCTGGCATTTTAACGCATACTCAAATTTTTAAATTTCACATACTATAAAACGTTCTATTTTCGCGTACCCAAAAGGACTACTATTTAGATCACAAGTACGGGTATTTGGACATGGCCTGTGTCTAGTTAGTGTCCTGGTATGCAACCTCAGACTTAAACTAGGTCTTCAGCATATGGCTGAATGTAGCTTCCTGTTTTACCAGGTACTGTAAGAACAGATGACTGGGAACTTATTTACTACCTGAGAAATACCAAACAAATCATACACAGTCTTCAACAACAGAACCTTCTCCACACACACCACCCTGCAATTAGTCTGATTACTGACACAATGAGGCGGGGTAGACACTTAACAAATTGGTCCCCTACTACCCCAGTTACTCTGTGTGTGTGTGTGTGTGTGTGTGTGTGTGTGTGTGTGTGTGTGTGTGTGTGTGTGTGTGTGTGTGTGTGTGTGTGTGTGTGTGTGTGTGTGTGTGTGTGTGTGTGTGTGTGTGTGTGTGTGTGTGTGTGTGTGTGCGTGTGTGTGTGTGTGTGTGCGTGCGTATGTGTGTGTCACTTGCATAGAGCGGGTTATTCTGAAAGATGATTGGCCGTGTAACGTCGCCCTGGGCCAATTACCTCCTGACTCTGGTCATGGCCTGCCGAGAGAGCTAATTACACACTGTTTAGCCTTAGCATTTAGCTCTGTGTTTGTGTGTGTGTGTTTGTGTGTGTGTGTGTGTGTGTGTGTGTGTGTGTGTGTGTGTGTGTGTGACCTCCTGCTCAGCACTTTTCTATTCTTCTCCGTGTGTTGTGAATTGATCCTAATGAATTAAACAATAGCTTCCCAAAACCACCCTCTAACTCCATCTTCTGTGATTTTGAAGAGCAACTTTCCCTTCAGTTCCATAAACTCTTTCACTCTTACTTCATTATCCCTCTCTCCCCTTTCCTCCTCATTATCCCTTCTCCCCATTCACCCTCATTATCCCTCTCTGCCCCTTCCTCATTCATTATCTCTCTCTCCCCTTCCTCCTTCATTATCCCTTTCTGCCCCTTCCTCATTCATTATCTCTCTCTCCCCTTCCTCCTTCATTATCCCTTTCTGCCCCTTCCTCCTTCATTATCCCTCTCTCCCTTTCCTGCTTCATTATCCCTTTCTGCCCCTTCCTCCTTCATTATCCCTCTCTCCCCCTTCCTCCTTCATTATCCCTCTCTCCCTTTCCTGCTTCATTATCCCTTTCTGCCCCTTCCTCCTTCATTATCCCTTTCTGCCCCTTCCTCCTTCATTATCCCTCTCACCCCTTCCTCCTTCATTATCCCTTTCTGCCCCTTCCTCATTCATTATCCCTCTCTCCCCTTCCTTCTTTATTATCCTTCTCTGCCCCTTCCTCCTTCATTATCCCTTCTCCCCATTCACCCTCATTATCCCTC
This sequence comes from Salvelinus alpinus, assembly GCF_045679555.1. Classification (NCBI taxonomy): domain Eukaryota; kingdom Metazoa; phylum Chordata; class Actinopteri; order Salmoniformes; family Salmonidae; genus Salvelinus; species Salvelinus alpinus. The sequence continues at coordinate 29,342,698 of NC_092110.1, forward strand.
TCTGCCCCTTCCTCATTCATTATCTCTCTCTCCCCTTCCTCCTTCATTATCCCTTTCTGCCCCTTCCTCCTTCATTATCCCTCTCTCCCTTTCCTGCTTCATTATCCCTTTCTGCCCCTTCCTCCTTCATTATCCCTCTCTCCCCCTTCCTCCTTCATTATCCCTCTCTCCCCCTTCCTCCTTCATTATCCCTCTCTCCCCCTTCCTCCTTCATTATCCCTCTCTCCCCCTTCCTCCTTCATTATCCCTCTCTCCCCCTTCCTCCTTCATTATCCCTATCTGCCCCTTCCTCCTTCATTATCCCTTTTCTCCCTTCCTCCTTCATTATCCTTTTCTCCCCGTTCCTCCTTCATTATCCCTCTCTCCCCCTTCCTCCTTCATTATCCCTATCTGCCCCTTCCTCCTTCATTATCCCTTTTCTCCCTTCCTCCTTCATTATCCTTTTCTCCCCGTTCCTCCTTCATTATCCCTCTCTCCCCCCTCCTCCTTCATTATCCCTATCTGCCCCTTCCTCCTTCATTATCCCTCTCTCCCCCTTCCTCCTTCATTATCCCTATCTGCCCCTTCCTCCTTCATTATCCCTTTTCTCCCTTCCTCCTTCATTATCCTTTTCTCCCCGTTCCTCCTTCATTATCCCTCTCTCCCCCCTCCTCCTTACAAATCCCTCTCTTAAATCCTTCGTTATTCCCTTCAATGAATTTTTTCAAGTGTTCCTCTCTATCTGGCTTCTCTCTATGGCTCTCTGTAGTGTTAGCTCTCTATGGCATTAGCTCTCTGTATTTTTAGCTCTCTATGGCGTTAGCTCTCTGTAGTGTTAGCTCTCTGTAGTGTTAGCTCTCTATGGTGTTAGCTCTCTGCAGTGTTAGCTCTCTATAGTGTTAACTCTCTGTAGTGTTAGCTTTCTATGGCATTAGCTCTCTGTATTTTTAGCTCTCTATGGCGTTAGCTCTCTGTAGTGTTAGCTCTCTGTAGTGTTAGCTCTCTGTAGTATTAGCTCTCTGTATTTTTAGCTCTCTATGGCGTTAGCTCTCTGTAGTGTTAGCTCTCTGTAGTGTTAGCTCTCTATGGTGTTAGCTCTCTGCAGTGTTAGCTCTCTATAGTGTTAACTCTCTGTAGTGTTAGCTTTCTATGGCATTAGCTCTCTGTATTTTTAGCTCTCTATGGCGTTAGCTCTCTGTAGTGTTAGCTCTCTGCAGTGTTAGCTCTCTGTAGTATTAGCTCTCTGTATTTTTAGCTCTCTATGGCGTTAGCTCTCTGTAGTGTTAGCTCTCTGTAGTGTTAGCTCTCTATGGTGTTAGCTCTCTGCAGTGTTAGCTCTCTATAGTGTTAACTCTCTGTAGTGTTAGCTTTCTATGGCATTAGCTCTCTGTATTTTTAGCTCTCTATGGCGTTAGCTCTCTGTAGTGTTAGCTCTCTATGGCATTAGCTCTCTGTATTTTTAGCTCTCTATAGTGTTAGCTATCTGTAGTGTTAGCTCTCTATGGTGTTAGCTCTCTGCAGTGTTAGCTCTCTATAGTGTTAACTCTCTGTAGTGTTAGCTCTCTATGGCATTAGCTATCTGTATTTTTAGCTCTCTATGGTGTTAGCTCTCTGTAGCGTTAGCTCTCTATAGTGTTAGCTCTCTATGGTGTTAGCTCCCTGCAGTTTTAGCTCTCTGTAGTGTTAGCTCTCTATAGTGTTAGCTCTCTGTAGTGTTCGCTAACTGTGACGTTAGCTCTCTATAGTGTTAACTCTCTGTAGTGTTAGCTCTCTATAGTGTTAGCTCTCTATAGTGTTAGCTCTCTGTAGTGTTAGCTCACTGTGGCGTTAGCTCTCTATAGTGTTAGCTCTTTGTGGCGTTAGCTCTCTGTAGTGTTAGCTCTCTGTAGTGTTAGCTCTCTATAGTGTTAGCTCTCTGTAGTGTTAGCTCTCTGTAGTGTTAGCCCTTTGTGGCGTTAGCTCTCTGTAGTGTTAGCTCTCTGTAGCGTTAGCTCTCTATAGTGTTAGCTCTCTATAGCGTTAGCTCTCTGTAGTGTTAGGTCTCTATGGCATTAGCTCTCTGTAGTGTTAGCTCTCTGTAGTGTTAGCTCTCTATGGCGTTAGCTCTCTGTGGTGTTAGCTCTCTATGGCGTTAGCTCTCTATAGTGTTAGCTCTCTGTAGTGTTAGCTCTCTGTAGTGTTAGCTCTCTATAGTGTTAGCTCTCTGTAGTGTTAGCTCTCTGTAGCGTTAGCTCTCTATAGTGTTAGCTCTCTGTAGTGTTAGCTCTCTGTAGTGTTAGCCCTTTGTGGCGTTAGCTCTCTGTAGTGTTAGCTCTCTATGGCATTAGCTATCTGTATTTTTAGCTCTCTGTGGTGTTAGCTCTCTGTAGCGTTAGCTCTCTATAGTGTTAGCTCTCTATGGTGTTAGCTCCCTGCAGTGTTAGCTCTCTGTAGTGTTAGCTCTCTATAGTGTTAGCTCTCTGTAGTGTTCGCTAACTGTGGCGTTAGCTCTCTATAGTGTTAACTCTCTGTAGTGTTAGCTCTCTATAGTGTTAGCTCTCTATAGTGTTAGCTCTCTGTAGTGTTAGCTCACTGTGGCGTTAGCTCTCTATAGTGTTAGCTCTTTGTGGCGTTAGCTCTCTGTAGTGTTAGCTCTCTGTAGTGTTAGCTCTCTATAGTGTTAGCTCTCTGTAGTGTTAGCTCTCTGTAGTGTTAGCCCTTTGTGGCGTTAGCTCTCTGTAGTGTTAGCTCTCTGTAGCGTTAGCTCTCTATAGTGTTAGCTCTCTATTGCGTTAGCTCTCTGTAGTGTTAGCTCTCTATAGCGTTAGCTCTCTGTAGTGTTAGGTCTCTATGGCATTAGCTCTCTGTAGTGTTAGCTCTCTGTAGTGTTAGCTCTCTATGGCGTTAGCTCTCTGTGGTGTTAGCTCTCTATGGCGTTAGCTCTCTATAGTGTTAGCTCTCTGTAGTGTTAGCTCTCTGTAGTGTTAGCTCTCTATAGTGTTAGCTCTCTGTAGTGTTAGCTCTCTGTAGCGTTAGCTCTCTATAGTGTTAGCTCTCTATTGCGTTAGCTCTCTGTAGTGTTAGCTCTCTATAGCGTTAGCTCTCTGTAGTGTTAGTTCTCTATGGCATTAGCTCTCTGTAGTGTTAGCTCTCTGTAGTGTTAGCTCTATATAGTGTTAGCTCTCTATAGTGTTAGCTCTCTGTAGTGTTAGCTCTCTATGGCGTTAGCTCTCTGTAGTGTTAGCTCTCTATAGTGTTAACTCTCTGTAGTGTTAGCTCTCTGTAGTGTTAGCTCTCTGTAGTGTTAGCTCTCTGTAGTGTTAGCTCTCTGTAGTGTTAGCTCTCTGTAGTGTTAGCTCTCTGTAGTGTTAGCTCTCTATAGTGTTAGCTCTCTATGGCGTTAGCTCTCTTTAGTGTTCGCTCTCTGTAGTGTTAGCTCTATATAGTGTTAGCTCTCTGTAGTGTTAGCTCTCTGTAGTGTTAGCTCTCTGTAGTGTTCGCTCTATATAGTGTTAGCTCTCTGTAGTGTTCGCTCTCTGTAGTGTTAGCTCTATATAGTGTTAGCTCTCTGTAGTGTTAGCTCTCTATAGTGTTAGCTCTCTGTAGTGTTAGCTCTCTGTAGTGTTAGCTCTCTATAGTGTTAGCTCTCTGTAGTGTTAGCTCTCTGTAGTGTTAGCTCTCTGTAGTGTTAGCTCTCTGTAGTGTTCGCTCTCTGTAGTGTTCGCTCTCTGTAGTATTAGCTCTCTGTAGTGTTCGCTCTCTATGGCGTTAGCTCTTTGTGGCGTTAGCTCTCTGTAGTGTTAGCTTTCTATAGTGTTAGCTCTCTGTAGTGTTAGGTCTCTATGGCATTAGCTCTCTGTAGTGTTAGCTCTCTGTAGTGTTAGCTCTCTATGGCGTTAGCTCTCTATAGTGTTAGCTCTCTGTAGTGTTAGCTCTCTGTAGTGTTAGCTCTCTATGGCGTTAGCTCTCTGTAGTGTTAGCTCTCTATAGTGTTAGCTCTCTATATTGTTAGCTCTCTGTAGTGTTAGCTCTCTGTAGTGTTAGCTCTCTATGGCGTTAGCTCTCTGTAGTGTTAGCTCTCTGTAGTGTTAGCTCTCTGTAGTGTTAGCTCTCTGTAGTGTTAGCTCTATATAGTGTTAGCTCTCTGTAGTGTTCGCTCTCTGTAGTGTTAGCTCTTAATGGCGTTAGCTCTCTGTAGTGTTAGCTCTCTATAGTGTTAGCTCTCTGTAGTGTTAGCTCTCTGTAGTGTTAGCTCTCTGTAGTGTTAGCTCTCTGTAGTGTTCGCTCTCTGTAGTGTTAGCTCTTTAGTGTTAGCTCTCTGTAGTGTTAGCTCTCTGTAGTGTTAGCTCTCTATAGTGTTAGCTCTCTGTAGTATTAGCTCTCTGTAGTGTTAGCTCTCTATAGTGTTAGCTCTCTGTAGTGTTAGCTCTCTGTAGTGTTAGCTCTCTGTAGTATTAGCTCTCTGTAGTGTTAGCTCTCTATAGTGTTAGCTCTCTGTAGTGTTAGCTCTCTGTAGTGTTAGCTCTCTATAGTGTTAGCTCTCTGTAGTATTAGCTCTCTGTAGTGTTAGCTCTCTATAGTGTTAGCTCTCTGTAGTGTTAACTCTCTGTAGTATTAGATCTCTGTAGTGTTAGCTCTCTGTAGTGTTAGCTCTCTATGTTAACTCTCTGTGGCGTTAACTCTCTGTGGCTTTAGCCTGATTATTTAATGTATCTACTTAGTCCTAGAGGCCTAGCTAAGTGAGAAGTTGCATTGCACCCCCCCCCCCCCACATCTCAAGAGCCCAATTCAATTCACCCCCCTTCTTGCCGAAGTGTGCACCCCCTTACCTGCCATCAAGGATGTAAAGGCATTGGGTTTGTGGGCGGAGCGTTTACATACTCCACCAATCTGAATGGGGCTTCTGGGACAGTGTGGGTTCCTGCTTCCCGTGGGGCTCTTTATCTACATCAGTGTGTTAATGAATAAGTTCAAAACCCCACTGAGACATGACAGTCACTGCAGACAGCAGAGTGGAGCAGACAGCAGCGTGTGTGTTTGTGTGTTTGTGTGTGTGTTTGCGTGTGTATGTGTGTAACCTGCCAGTCTGTGTTAGCCTGGACTGATCCTCCATTAGCCAGAGACAGCAGTTTCCTTAATGCAGACAACACCCTACAAAGCCTGTCAACCACATGCACGCACACGCACGCACGCACGCACGCACGCACGCACGCACGCACGCACGCACGCACGCACGCACGCACACACACACACACACACACACACACACACACACACACACACACACACACACACACACACAAACAGGAAAAACACACTTCCCATCCACAACTCAGAATGCAACTTAACATTGAAAATAAATGATTAGTTCACTGTTTTATATGTATATAAAATAAAAACAACTTTCAACTTCAACATATTCACCCCTCCAACAAACATAAATCAATAAAGTGTTGAAGGAAGACTATAACACCATGATGTTTGTTATAATTGACAAATGAATCACAATCAGAAAGATGAAACAAAACACTTAAAAGCAGTCCGCTGAATTAGAACTTAATGCAATGACACAATGACACCCACTGACCTGACCCTGTGAGAGAGGAATGGAAAGAGACATGGAGGAGGTAGAAAGAGGGATGAAAAGAGTGAGAGGGAGATAGAGAGGGGGATGGAGAGAGGGGGTGAGGGAGTAGGGAGAGAGAGATGTAGAGAGAGGGGGATGGAGAGAGGGAGTAAGGGATATTGGGAGAGAGAGAGGGGGATGGAGAGAGGGGGTGAGGGAGTAGGGAGAGAGAGATGTAGAGAGAGGGGGATGGAGAGAGGGAGTAAGGGATATTGGGAGAGAGAGAGGGGGATGGAGAGAGGGGGTGAGGGAGTAGGGAGAGAGAGATGTAGAGAGAGGGGGATGGAGAGAGGGAGTAAGGGATATTGGGAGAGAGAGGGGGATGGAGAAAGGGAGTGAGGGAGTAGGGAGGGAGAGAGATGTAGAGAGAGGGGGATGAAGAAAGGGAGTGAGGGAGTTTGGGAGAGAGAGATATAGAGAGAGGGGGATTGAGAGAGGGAGTAAGGGATATTGGGAGAGAGAGAGGGGGATGGAGAGAGGGAGTGAGGGAGTAGGGGGAGAGATGTAGAGAAAGGGGGATGGAGAGAGGGAGTGAGGGAGTAGGGAGGGAGAGAGATGTAGAGAGAGGGGGATGGAGAGAGGGAGTGAGGGAGTAGGGAGATAGAGAAAGATATGTAGAGAGAGGGGGATGGAGAGAGGGAGTGAGGGAGTAGGGAGGGAGAGAGATGTAGAGAGAGGGGGATGGAGAGAGGGAGTAAGGGAGATTGGGAGAGAGAGACGTAGAGAGAGGGGGATGGAGAGAGGGAGTGAGGGAGTAGGGGAGAGATGTAGAGAGATGTAGAGAGAGGGGGATGGAGAGAGGGAGTGAGGGAGTAGGGGGAGAGATGTAGAGAGAGGGGGAGGGAGTGAGGGAGTAGGGGGAGAGATGTAGAGAGAGGGGGATGGAGAGAGGGAGTAGGGGGAGAGATGTAGAGAGAGGGGGAGGGAGTGAGGGAGTAGGGGGAGAGATGTAGAGAGAGGGGGAGGGAGTGAGGGAGTAGGGGGAGAGATGTAGAGAGAGGGGGATGGAGAGAGGGAGTGAGGGAGATGGAGGATGTAAAGATATGGGAAAGGAGGGGAGAGAGAGAGTTAGAAGGGGATGAAGAGAAGGAGTGAGAGAGATGGGAGAGAGAAAAGTGTAGAGAGAGGGGGAAGGAGAGAGGGAGTAGGGGGAGAGATGGGAGAGAGACGTAGAGAGAGGGGAAGGAGAGAGGGAGATGGAGGAGGTAGAGAGAGGGGGGAGGAGAGAGGGAGATGGAGGAGGTAGAGAGAGGGGGAAGGAGAGAGGGAGATGGAGGAGGTAGAGAGAGGGGGAAGGAGAGAGGGAGATGGAGGAGGTAGAGAGAGGGGGAAGGAGAGAGGGAGATGGAGGAGGTAGAGAGAGGGGGAAGGAGAGAGGGAGATGGAGGAGGTAGAGAGAGGGGGAAGGAGAGAGGGAGATGGAGGAGGTAGAGAGAGGGGGAAGGAGAGAGGGAGATGGAGGAGGTAGAGAGAGGGGGAAGGAGAGAGGGAGATGGAGGAGGTAGAGAGAGGGGGAAGGAGAGAGGGAGATGGAGGAGGTAGAGAGAGGGGGAAGGAGAGAGGGAGATGGAGGAGGTAGAGAGAGGGGGAAGGAGAGAGGGAGATGGAGGAGGTAGAGAGAGGGGGAAGGAGAGAGGGAGATGGAGGAGGTAGAGAGAGGGGGAAGGAGAGAGGGAGATGGAGGAGGTAGAGAGATGGGGAAGGAGAGAGGGAGATGGAGGAGGTAGAGAGAGGGGGAAGGAGAGAGGGAGATGGAGGAGGTAGAGAGAGGGGGAAGGAGAGAGGGAGATGGAGGAGGTAGAGAGAGGGGGAAGGAGAGAGGGAGATGGAGGAGGTAGAGAGAGGGGGAAGGAGAGAGGGAGATGGAGGAGGTAGAGAGAGGGGGAAGGAGAGAGGGAGATGGAGGAGGTAGAGAGAGGGGGAAGGAGAGAGGGAGATGGAGGAGGTAGAGAGAGGGGGAAGGAGAGAGGGAGATGGAGGAGGTAGAGAGAGGGGGAAGGAGAGAGGGAGATGGAGGAGGTAGAGAGAGGGGGAAGGAGAGAGGGAGATGGAGGAGGTAGAGAGAGGGGGAAGGAGAGAGGGAGATGGAGGAGGTAGAGAGAGGGGGAAGGAGAGAGGGAGATGGAGGAGGTAGAGAGAGGGGGAAGGAGAGAGGGAGATGGAGGAGGTAGAGAGAGGGGGAAGGAGAGAGGGAGATGGAGGAGGTAGAGAGAGGGGGAAGGAGAGAGGGAGATGGAGGAGGTAGAGAGAGGGGGAAGGAGAGAGGGAGATGGAGGAGGTAGAGAGAGGGGGAAGGAGAGAGGGAGATGGAGGAGGTAGAGAGAGGGGGAAGGAGAGAGGGAGATGGAGGAGGTAGAGAGAGGGGGAAGGAGAGAGGGAGATGGAGGAGGTAGAGAGAGGGGGAAGGAGAGAGGGAGATGGAGGAGGTAGAGAGAGGGGGAAGGAGAGAGGGAGATGGAGGAGGTAGAGAGAGGGGGAAGGAGAGAGGGAGATGGAGGAGGTAGAGAGAGGGGGAAGGAGAGAGGGAGATGGAGGAGGTAGAGAGAGGGGGAAGGAGAGAGGGAGATGGAGGAGGTAGAGAGAGGGGGAAGGAGAGAGGGAGATGGAGGAGGTAGAGAGATGGGGAAGGAGAGAGGGAGATGGAGGAGGTAGAGAGAGGGGGAAGGAGAGAGGGAGATGGAGGAGGTAGAGAGAGGGGGAAGGAGAGAGGGAGATGGAGGAGGTAGAGAGAGGGGGAAGGAGAGAAGGAGATGGAGGAGGTAGAGAGAGGGGGAAGGAGAGAGGGAGATGGAGGAGGTAGAGAGAGGGGGAAGGAGAGAGGGAGATGGAGGAGGTAGAGAGAGGGGGAAGGAGAGAGGGAGATGGAGGAGGTAGAGAGAGGGGGAAGGAGAGAGGGAGATGGAGGAGGTAGAGAGAGGGGGAAGGAGAGAGGGAGATGGAGGAGGTAGAGAGAGGGGGAAGGAGAGAGGGAGATGGAGGAGGTAGAGAGAGGGGGAAGGAGAGAGGGAGATGGAGGAGGTAGAGAGAGGGGGAAGGAGAGAGGGAGATGGAGGAGGTAGAGAGAGGGGGAAGGAGAGAGGGAGATGGAGGAGGTAGAGAGATGGAGGAGGTAGAGAGAGGGGGAAGGAGAGAGGGAGATGGAGGAGGTAGAGAGAGGGGGAAGGAGAGAGGGAGATGGAGGAGGTAGAGAGAGGGGGAAGGAGAGAGGGAGATGGAGGAGGTAGAGAGAGGGGGAAGGAGAGAGGGAGATGGAGGAGGTAGAGAGAGGGGGAAGGAGAGAGGGAGATGGAGGAGGTAGAGAGAGGGAGATGGAGGAGGTAGAGAGATGGAGGAGGTAGAGAGAGGGGGAAGGAGAGAGGGAGATGGAGGAGGTAGAGAGAGGGGGAAGGAGAGAGGGAGATGGAGGAGGTAGAGAGAGGGGGAAGGAGAGAGGGAGATGGAGGAGGTAGAGAGAGGGGGAAGGAGAGAGGGAGATGGAGGAGGTAGAGAGAGGGGGAAGGAGAGAGGGAGATGGAGGAGGTAGAGAGAGGGGGAAGGAGAGAGGGAGATGGAGGAGGTAGAGAGAGGGGGAAGGAGAGAGGGAGATGGAGGAGGTAGAGAGAGGGGGAAGGAGAGAGGGAGATGGAGGAGGTAGAGAGATGGGGAAGGAGAGAGGGAGATGGAGGAGGTAGAGAGAGGGGGAAGGAGAGAGGGAGATGGAGGAGGTAGAGAGAGGGGGAAGGAGAGAGGGAGATGGAGGAGGTAGAGAGAGGGAGATGGAGGAGGTAGAGAGATGGAGGAGGTAGAGAGAGGGGGAAGGAGAGAGGGAGATGGAGGAGGTAGAGAGAGGGGGAAGGAGAGAGGGAGATGGAGGAGGTAGAGAGAGGGGAAGGAGAGAGGGAGATGGAGGAGGTAGAGAGAGGGGGAAGGAGAGAGGGAGATGGAGGAGGTAGAGAGAGGGGGAAGGAGAGAGGGAGATGGAGGAGGTAGAGAGAGGGGGAAGGAGAGAGGGAGATGGAGGAGGTAGAGAGAGGGAGATGGAGGAGGTAGAGAGATGGAGGAGGTAGAGAGAGGGGGAAGGAGAGAGGGAGATGGAGGAGGTAGAGAGAGGGGGAAGGAGAGAGGGAGATGGAGGAGGTAGAGAGAGGGGGAAGGAGAGAGGGAGATGGAGGAGGTAGAGAGAGGGGGAAGGAGAGAGGGAGACGGAGGAGGTAGAGAGAGGGGGAAGGAGAGAGGGAGATGGAGGAGGTAGAGAGAGGGGGAAGGAGAGAGGGAGATGGAGGAGGTAGAGAGAGGGAGATGGAGGAGGTAGAGAGATGGAGGAGGTAGAGAGAGGGGGAAGGAGAGAGGGAGATGGAGGAGGTAGAGAGAGGGGGAAGGAGAGAGGGAGATGGAGGAGGTAGAGAGAGGGGGAAGGAGAGAGGGAGATGGAGGAGGTAGAGAGAGGGGGAAGGAGAGAGGGAGATGGAGGAGGTAGAGAGAGGGGGAAGGAGAGAGGGAGATGGAGGAGGTAGAGAGAGGGAGATGGAGGAGGTAGAGAGATGGAGGAGGTAGAGAGAGGGGGAAGGAGAGAGGGAGATGGAGGAGGTAGAGAGAGGGGGAAGGAGAGAGGGAGATGGAGGAGGTAGAGAGAGGGGGAAGGAGAGAGGGAGATGGAGGAGGTAGAGAGAGGGGGAAGGAGAGAGGGAGATGGAGGAGGTAGAGAGAGGGGGAAGGAGAGAGGGAGATGGAGGAGGTAGAGAGAGGGGGAAGGAGAGAGGGAGATGGAGGAGGTAGAGAGAGGGGGAAGGAGAGAGGGAGATGGAGGAGGTAGAGAGAGGGGGAAGGAGAGAGGGAGATGGAGGAGGTAGAGAGATGGGGAAGGAGAGAGGGAGATGGAGGAGGTAGAGAGAGGGGGAAGGAGAGAGGGAGATGGAGGAGGTAGAGAGAGGGGGAAGGAGAGAGGGAGATGGAGGAGGTAGAGAGAGGGAGATGGAGGAGGTAGAGAGATGGAGGAGGTAGAGAGAGGGGGAAGGAGAGAGGGAGATGGAGGAGGTAGAGAGAGGGGGAAGGAGAGAGGGAGATGGAGGAGGTAGAGAGAGGGGAAGGAGAGAGGGAGATGGAGGAGGTAGAGAGAGGGGGAAGGAGAGAGGGAGATGGAGGAGGTAGAGAGAGGGGGAAGGAGAGAGGGAGATGGAGGAGGTAGAGAGAGGGGGAAGGAGAGAGGGAGATGGAGGAGGTAGAGAGAGGGGGAAGGAGAGAGGGAGATGGAGGAGGTAGAGAGAGGGAGATGGAGGAGGTAGAGAGATGGAGGAGGTAGAGAGAGGGGGAAGGAGAGAGGGAGATGGAGGAGGTAGAGAGAGGGGGAAGGAGAGAGGGAGATGGAGGAGGTAGAGAGAGGGGGAAGGAGAGAGGGAGATGGAGGAGGTAGAGAGAGGGGGAAGGAGAGAGGGAGATGGAGGAGGTAGAGAGAGGGGGAAGGAGAGAGGGAGATGGAGGAGGTAGAGAGAGGGGGAAGGAGAGAGGGAGATGGAGGAGGTAGAGAGAGGGGGAAGGAGAGAGGGAGATGGAGGAGGTAGAGAGAGGGGGAAGGAGAGAGGGAGATGGAGGAGGTAGAGAGAGGGGGAAGGAGAGAGGGAGATGGAGGAGGTAGAGAGAGGGGGAAGGAGAGAGGGAGATGGAGGAGGTAGAGAGAGGGGGAAGGAGAGAGGGAGATGGAGGAGGTAGAGAGAGGGGGAAGGAGAGAGGGAGATGGAGGAGGTAGAGAGAGGGGGAAGGAGAGAGGGAGATGGAGGAGGTAGAGAGAGGGAGATGGAGGAGGTAGAGAGATGGAGGAGGTAGAGAGAGGGGGAAGGAGAGAGGGAGATGGAGGAGGTAGAGAGAGGGGGAAGGAGAGAGGGAGATGGAGGAGGTAGAGAGAGGGGGAAGGAGAGAGGGAGATGGAGGAGGTAGAGAGAGGGGGAAGGAGAGAGGGAGATGGAGGAGGTAGAGAGAGGGGGAAGGAGAGAGGGAGATGGAGGAGGTAGAGAGAGGGGGAAGGAGAGAGGGAGATGGAGGAGGTAGAGAGAGGGGGAAGGAGAGAGGGAGATGGAGGAGGTAGAGAGAGGGGGAAGGAGAGAGGGAGATGGAGGAGGTAGAGAGAGGGGGAAGGAGAGAGGGAGATGGAGGAGGTAGAGAGAGGGGGAAGGAGAGAGGGAGATGGAGGAGGTAGAGAGAGGGGGAAGGAGAGAGGGAGATGGAGGAGGTAGAGAGAGGGGGAAGGAGAGAGGGAGATGGAGGAGGTAGAGAGAGGGGGAAGGAGAGAGGGAGATGGAGGAGGTAGAGAGAGGGGGAAGGAGAGAGGGAGATGGAGGAGGTAGAGAGAGGGGGAAGGAGAGAGGGAGATGGAGGAGGTAGAGAGAGGGGGAAGGAGAGAGGGAGATGGAGGAGGTAGAGAGAGGGGGAAGGAGAGAGGGAGATGGAGGAGGTAGAGAGAGGGGGAAGGAGAGAGGGAGATGGAGGAGGTAGAGAGAGGGGGAAGGAGAGAGGGAGATGGAGGAGGTAGAGAGAGGGGGAAGGAGAGAGGGAGATGGAGGAGGTAGAGAGAGGGGGAAGGAGAGAGGGAGATGGAGGAGGTAGAGAAGTGGTTGTGACAGGGGTGCTCTTGGGGTGGCTGTCTAACAAGGTGCTGAGCACAGAGAGCCCCTGGAAGTCGACGCTCTCTTACCCCCCAAGATTAGACAGCACCTCTCAGCCACAGTACGCCCACAACACGCTAGCAACATGCCTAGAACATGCCTAGGACACAGGAGCTACACTGGAATGACACGGGGGACAGGCAAAGCTACCAAAACATGTCCGTCTGCATGTCAACCCTCATGTCTGTCACTGTCTCTCTCTCTCTCTGTTTCTCCGTCTGTAACTCATGTCTGCCCCCCTCTTTCTTCCAATCATTGAATCCTCTCTCTCTCTCTCTCTCTCTCTCTCTCTCTCTCTCTCTCGGTGCATGCTGGGTGTTTTTGGAGTCTGAGTGTTTGGTGTGGAAAGCTCTATCCTAACTAACTTTCTTGATTCTTTTCTTTACATGTTATTTTCTATGGTGGAGGGTTAATGCAATATTTGTTTTTGGCGGTATCCAAAGTTTTTTTTTCAAAGTTAGGGTGGAAGAGGACAGAGTAACTTTCCTGGGGGTTGGAAGGTGTAGTGTGCGCAATGGCTTCTCAGCCTAGCGCGGAGGAGACGCTGTCTATACAGCATGGATTCAGGTGTGTTCCTGAGAACGGAGTTAAGGTGGAGGAGGTTCTGCTCGCGGTCGGTGAACAGGTAGGAGCTGAGTTTATACATTCTGCTTCTAGAATGAACAAAGCTGTGGTTGTGTTCATGAAAAGGGCTAATTTGGTCGGTAGGCTAATTGCTAGCGGAATATTTGTAAGGGATGTGTTGGTGTCAATTTCACCTCTCTCTACCCCTTCAACAAGAGTTGTAGTGGCAAATTTGCCTCCGTTTATCACGGATGATCAAATTAGGAAAGAGCTGAGTCGTTTTGGTAAGTTTGCTAGCGGTTTCCGTGTACTGTCAGCAGGGTTTCAGGCAGATGCCGTTAAACACGTTGTTTCGTTCCGGAGGCAAGTGTTTATGTTTCTGAACAACAACGAGCAACAGCTAAATGTGCATTTTAAAGTGAGGCATGGGGAGGGTCTCTATGCAGGTTTTGCCAGCACAGATAGTCTACGGTGTTTTGAATGTGGGGATTTGGGGCACAAGAGCTTTGCGTGCCCACATAAAGGCCGTAGACAAGGTGAGGACACAAGCGCAAATGGGGGAAATCGAGGTCAAAATGCAGGGGGTAAGGAGATGCAGACAGCAGAGGCTGGGCCTAGTCAGTCTAGAGATGGTAGGGTAGTGGAGGCTGGGTCTAGTCAGGCTAGAGATGGTGGAGAAGCAGAGGCTGGGTCTAGTCAGGCTAGAGATGGTGGGGAAGCACAGGCTGGGTCTAGTCAGGCTAGAGATGGTGGGGTAGCTGAGGCTGGGCCTAGTTATGCTATGGAGGGTGGTGTAGAGGGTGCTGGGTCTAGGCAGGCTATGGATGGTGGTATAGCAGAGGCTGAGTCTAGTCAAGCTATGGATGGTGGGGTAGCTGAGGCTGGCCCAAGTCATGCTATGGAGGGTGGTGTAGATGATGCTGGGCCGAGTCATGCTATGGAGGGTGGTGCAGATGATGCTGGGCCGAGTCATGCTATGGAGGGTGGTGTAGATGATACTGGGTCTAGTCAGGTTATTCTAGTGGATGAGGAGAGTATAGTGGGGAAGTGTAAGAGATTAGGGGGGGAGGAGGAGGGTGTCAAGCGGAAAAGGAAAAAGGTTGTGGACAAAGGCACCATGGAAATGTTGCCTGTTGCTGTGGGTGAGGCCCTAACCAGAGAGAAAGGGCAGGTGGTCAGGGTGGGAGATAGAGAAGAGGAGGAAAGTGAGTCTGAGGAAGAGGATGAGGAGTTATTTTTTTCAGACTCCTCTTCAATTGGCCCGGAGCTGACAGCCAGTCAACCAGAGGGGTCTAAGTACACGTTGAGAGAACTGACAAGGTTCCTGAATGAGACTAAGGGGAAAAAAGTTAATCTTGAGGCTTTTTTTCCTGATTCTAGAAAGTTTGTAAGATCAGTACAACATGCTATGAGAAATGAGGGGCATGGTGTCCTCTCACCCAAGAAACGGTTTAGGTTGAGGAAGTGGGTCACAACAGTGCGTAAAGGTTTACCTTCAGACACTGTTTAAATGTTTAATTTCTTACTGACACTGGGGCTTTTTGAGTTTTCCTATTGGTCTATTTCTCTGCTGGCTTTTCTCCCACTTCTTATGGAGACTCTTTGGGTAGGCTCGCTTAATATAAATGGTGCCAGAGATGCGGGAAAGAGGAGTGTGTTGGGTGAATATGTAAAACAAAAGAAAGTACAGGTGTTGTTTCTGCAGGAGACGCATAGTGATGTGGTGAATGAAGTTGATTGGGGGCTCTGGTGGAAAGGGGCAAGTGTGTTGAGCCATGGGACAAATCTTAGTGCAGGGGTGGCAGTCCTTTTTGCACCGGGTCTGGCTGTAAAAATTTGCTCCTCAAAGGAGGTGTGTAGGGGCAGGTTGCTTGTTGTTAAAGCAGAGATTAACAACATGGGTTTTGTCTTTATAAATGTGTATGCGCCTAACACAGGGAGAGAAAGAGGGGTTCTATTTGGGAGTCTTAGACAGGAACTCTCACAAGTAGCGCCTGAGGAGACGCTGGTGATCGGAGGTGACTGGAACTGTACAATGGATTTTACAAAAGACAGAAATGGGGAAGAGCCTCATTCAGTGTCAGTGGGAGTGTTAAGGGACATCTTTAATCAGTTTGACCTAGTGGATGTTTGGAGAACTAAACATCCAAACACAAGACAGTATACGTGGGTGAAGGTTTTTGGGGCTAGGGTGAGTGCAGCTCGACTTGATCGTTTTTACATGTCCAGGAATCAGAGCAATAGGCTGCTGGGTGCTACCATTCTCCCAGTGGGGTTTTCGGATCACCACATAACCATGGCTCGGCTGTCTATTTCACCAGGGCCCCGGCAGGCATCTTATTGGAAGTTCAATGTAAAGCTCTTACAAGATGCCACTTTTTGCTCAGGTTTCCAGACTTTTTGGGAAAGATGGGGGCAGCGAAGAGAGGAGTATGAGTCTCTGAGTCAATGGTGGGATGTGGGGAAAGTGCAAATTCGGCTTTTCTGTCAACAGTACACAGCTCTCTCATCCTCAGAGGCTAGGAGAGTATTGGGGGAACTAGAGCGGTGTATTAGTGAGATGGAGGTAGAGATGGTGGGGCAAGGCAATGTAGGCCTCCAGGCTAACTTAGCCGAATTACGTAGGGACCTGGGTAGTTTTTTCCAGGTTAAAGCAAAGGGAGCACTTGTAAGAGCTAGGTTCTCCATGCTAAAGGAGATGGATGCTCCCAGCTCCTTCTTCTTTGGTTTGGAAAGACAGAGCAGTGAAGCCAAGGGTATGCATTGTCTACGGCTGTCTGATGGGCGGGTGACCTCTGTGGTGGGGGAGATGCGGGAGCGGACTGTGGAGTTTTATACTGAATTGTATAGGGCAGAAATGTGTGATCCTATGTGTGCTCAGGTCTTGTTCGCAGGACTCCCTAAGCTCTCTCGGGCACAGAGGGATGAAATGGACATTCCTCTGTTGTCACATGAACTGGCAGAGGCCGTAACCCAGATGTCCCCCGGTCGTGCACCCGGGGTCGATGGACTTCCAGTGGAGTTTTACAAAAAATTCTGGGGAACTATTGGACAGGATTTCTTTTGCGTGTTGCGTGAATGCGTCGAGGTAGGAGAGTTGCCGATGAGCTGCCGTCGGGCGGCACTGACTCTCCTGCCCAAAAAAGGGGACTTGTGTGAACTTAAGAACTGGAGGCCTGTGGCATTACTCTGTGCGGACTATAAGATATTTGCCAAGGTCCTCTCTAACAGACTGAAGTCCCATCTGGACTCTATAATACACAAGGACCAGACATATTGTGTACCGGGACGCTCAATCACGGACAACTTGTTCTTGATTAGGGACATGTTGGACTTGTCGAGAGGTTCTAATGTGAACTTTGGACTGGTCTCTTTAGATCAAGAGAAGGCTTTTGATAGAGTGGATCATGAGTATCTGTTTAATGTGATGTCTGTGTTTGGGTTTGGGAAGAGCTTTGTGAACTGTGTGAAGCTGTTGTATGCTGGGGCGTCATGTATGGTTAAGGTGGGAGGGGCGCTCAGTAGGCCTGTCTGGGTGAGACGGGGCATTAGACAAGGATGCCCTCTATCTGGGCAGCTGTACACACTAGCCATTGAGCCTTTTTTAGGACTGCTACGCAGGAAACTGCGGGGAGTGTGCTGGACAGGCATGGAGGTGGTGACAGGAATAGCAGTCTCAGCATATGCAGATGATGTTTCTGTGATGGTCAGGGATGGGCAAGATATGCAGGAGCTAGAGACCAGTCTGAAGGTGTACGAGGGAGCTTCATCAGCTAAGGTAAACTGGGGAAAGAGCAAAGCTCTGTTATGTGGGGCATGGGGGGATAGGGCTCCTCCTCTGCTTCCAGGGGGTTTGCAGTGGGGTTGTGAAGGGCTTAAAGTGTTGGGGGTGTACCTGGGCTCGGAGAGGTGGGTCAGCAAGAACTGGGAGGGGCTGTCACAGGCAGTGGTGTCAAGACTGGCCAGGTGGAGGTGGCTCCTGTCCCAAGTGTCATATAGAGGGAGGGTGCTGATAATCAACAACCTGGTGGCATCTTCCTTGTGGCATAAACTGGCTGTCCTCAACCCCCCCGCCGGTCTGCTTGCAGACCTGCAACGCAAGCTGGTGGACTTCTTTTGGTCGGGCCATCACTGGCTGAAGGCAGCAGTGTTGTACATGACCGTCCACGAAGGAGGACAGGGCCTGGTGGAACTGGAGAGCAGGATGGCTGCTTTCCGGCTAAAGGCGGTGCAGAGACTGCTGTACCATACTGATGTTGGCTGGAGGGAACCAGCATGCGCGCTGCTGAGGAGAGCTGGCGGATTAGGGTTGGACCGGCAGCTGTTCCTCATGAAGCTGGAGAGGCTGAGTACAGCAGGTCTCTCAGAGTTTTACTCTGCGGTGCTGAGGGCCTGGCAGCTGCTAAGGCCCACACGAGAAGGGGGTGTGGAGCCTGGGCAGTGGGTGTGGGAGGAGCCTATTTTCCACAACCCAGCCATCCCTTTGAGATCGGTTCAGTCGGCCACCCTGCAGAGGCAACTGATGGCAGGGGGTTTACAAAGGCTAGGTGACCTGAGACTGCTGGGAGAGGAGGGGTGGAAAACCCCGGAGGTCTTGGCGCAACAAACAGGAATAACGTCTCTTAGGCTGCTGGAGAGATTCCTGGAGGAGGTCCAGGAGGCACTGTCTGAGCCGGTAAGGGGGGTGTTTGAGAGGCCAAAGGGAGAGGGGCCACCAATGTTTCCGCCACTGCAGGTGACGGCAGAGACTGGAGACTGGCAAGGGGGTCTGGAGGACTTGTTAGATTTTAACACTCCGAGCCTGGGGGAGTTTGAGGGGGTGGGAGGTAAAGCCCTCTACAACCTCTGCGTTAAGGTTAGGAACATTAGAAGCCTAACAGGAGTGAAGGCACATCAGTGGCAGGGGGTATGTGGGGCGGAGAGTATGGTGGGTTTTAGATGGAGGGCGCTCTACAAACCCCCAGTACCAAAGAGGTCAGGGGACCTCCAGTGGAGGGTTCTTCATGGAGCCCTGGCCACTAACAGCTGGTTGGCACGGGTTGATCCGGGAATTGGGCAGGGGTGTCCTTTCTGTCAAATGAATGAAACTGTGATTCATGTGTTTTCTGTGTGCACCAGGTTAATGCCATTAATGTCTCTGTTGGAATGTCTGTGTGACAGGTTGGGGGTGGTTTTTGCTGTTGGGATGTTTATAATGGGATACAGGTATTCGAGTAAGGAGAAAGAAAAATGTGTTTTGTTGAATTTTCTGTTTGCTCAGGCAAAATTAGCTATTTGGCTAACAAGGAGAAACAGGGTCAAAGGTGGGGGGATAACAGACCCTTTACTACTGTTTAATGGGATGGTCTCTGCGCGCCTTAGGGTTGAGTTTGAGTTCTATAAACTGATCAAATGTGTGGAGATGTTTGAGGAGATATGGTGTGTTGGGGGGGCTGTCTGTATTGCTGGGGAAGATGTTTTGGATATACGGTTGTAGGAGAGGGTATTGTTTTTGTGTATGGTGTGGTAGATGGAAAGGTGAGTATGGTACATGTATGCAGTACAGGATATATTTTTGTTTTTTTATTTTAGGGGGGGGTGAGTTTTAAATGAAATGAGAATGTTTCAATAAAGAAAGACCAAAAGTCAAAGTCTCTCTCTCTCTCTCTCTCTCTCTCTCTCTCTCTCTCTCTCTCTCTCTCTCTCTCTCTCTCTCTCTCTCTCTCTCTCTCTCTCTCTCTCTCTCTCTCTCTCTCTCTCTCTCTCTCTCTCCATCTGTCTAAGGCCTTCCTCCCACCTAAACATCTCTCCATGTCAGAACAAATTGGCCTAGTCTCACATCTCTCTCAGCCTGTCTGTCCCCATTCAACCGGAGAGAGGGAGAGAGGCGAGGGGAGGAGAAGGAGAGAGGAGCAACAAGATATAAGACAGGAAGGAGGAAAAGAGAAAGAGAAAGATAGAGAAAGGAAAAAGTGGGATAGAGATGTGGGTAAAGGGCAGAAAACAAGATAGAAAATGAATATGATACGGAGAGAGAGACAGATGGATAGATGGACTGTGGGAGGAGGGAGGAGGGGATGTCAACGAGGGGTCTGCTCCAGTTGAGACAGAGGGTTGTGGTTTTGAGAGAAAATAAGGCTCGACCATAAGGCTTTATAGCAGAGACCATCTTCTCTCTCCATCAGGCCTTAAAGCAGAGAGTATCTTCTCTCTCCATCTGGCCTTAAAGCAGAGAGTATCTTCTCTCTCCATCAGGCCTTAAAGCAGAGAGTATCTTCTCTCTCCATCTGGCCTTCAAGCAGAGAGTATCTTCTCTCTCCATCTGGCCTTAAAGCAGAGAGTATCTTCTCTCTCCATCTGGCCTTAAAGCAGAGAGTATCTTCTCTCTCCATCAGGCCTTAAAGCAGAGAGTATCTTCTCTCTCCATCTGGCCTTAAAGCAGAGAGTATCTTCTCTCTACATCTGGCCTTAAAGCAGAGAGTATCTTCTCTCTCCATCAGGCCTTAAAGCAGAGAGTATCTTCTCTCTCCATCAGGCCTTAAAGCAGAGAGTATCTTCTCTCTCCATCAGGCCTTAAAGCAGAGAGTATCTTCTCTCTCCATCTGGCCTTAAAGCAGAGAGTATCTTCTCTCTCCATCTGGCCTTAAAGCAGAGAGTATCTTCTCTCTCCATCTGGCCTTAAAGCAGAGAGTATCTTCTCTCTCCATCTGGCCTTAAAGCAGAGAGTATCTTCTCTCTCCATCTGGCCTTAAAGCAGAGAGTATCTTCTCTCTCCATCTGGCCTTAAAGCAGAGAGTATCTTCTCTCTCCATCTGGCCTTAAAGCAGAGAGTATCTTCTCTCTCCATCTGGCCTTAAAGCAGAGAGTATCTTCTCTCTCCATCTGGCCTTAAAGCAGAGAGTATCTTCTCTCTAAATCAGGCCTTAAAGCAGAGAGTATCTTCTCTCTCCATCAGGCCTTAAAGCAGAGAGTATCTTCTCTCTCCATCTGGCCTTAAAGCAGAGAGTATCTTCTCTCTCCATCTGGCCTTAAAGCAGAGAGTATCTTCTCTCTCCATCTGGCCTTAAAGCAGAGAGTATCTTCTCTCTCCATCAGGCCTTAAAGCAGAGAGTATCTTCTCTCTCCATCAGGCCTTAAAGCAGAGAGTATCTTCTCTCTCCATCTGGCCTTAAAGCAGAGAGTATCTTCTCTCTCCATCTGGCCTTAAAGCAGAGAGTATCTTCTCTCTCCATCTGGCCTTAAAGTAGAGAGTATCTTCTCTCTCCATCTGGCCTTAAAGCAGAGAGTATCTTCTCTCTCCATCTGGCCTTAAAGCAGAGAGTATCTTCTCTCTCCATCTGGCCTTAAAGCAGAGAGTATCTTCTCTCTCCATCTGGCCTTAAAGCAGAGAGTATCTTCTCTCTCCATCTGGCCTTAAAGCAGAGAGTATCTTCTCTCTCCAACAGGCCTTAAAGCAGAGAGTATCTTCTCTCTCCATCTGGCCTTAAAGCAGAGAGTATCTTCTCTCTCCATCAGGCCTTAAAGCAGAGAGTATCTTCTCTCTCCATCAGGCCTTAAAGCAGAGAGTATCTTCTCTCTCCATCAGGCCTTAAAGCAGAGAGTATCTTCTCTCTCCATCAGGCCTTAAAGCAGAGAGTATCTTCTCCCTCCATCTGGCCTTAAAGCAGAGAGAATCTTCTCTCTCCATCAGGCCTTAAAGCAGAGAGTATCTTCTCTCTCCATCAGGCCTTAAAGCAGAGAGTATCTTCTCTCTCCATCAGGCCTTAAAGCAGAGAGTATCTTCTCTCTCCATCAGGCCTTAAAGCAGAGAGTATCTTCTCTCTCCATCTGGCCTTAAAGCAGAGAGTATCTTCTCTCTCCATCTGGCCTTAAAGCAGAGAGTATCTTCTCTCTCCATCAGGCCTTAAAGCAGAGAGTATCTTCTCTCTCCATCTGGCCTTAAAGCAGAGAGTATCTTCTATCTCCATCAGGCCTTAAAGCAGAGAGTATCTTCTCTCTCCATCAGGCCTTAAAGCAGAGAGTATCTTCTCTCTCCATCTGGCCTTAAAGCAGAGAGTATCTTCTCTCTCCATCAGGCCTTAAAGCAGAGAGTATCTTCTCTCTCCATCAGGCCTTAAAGCAGAGAGTATCTTCTCTCTCCATCTGGCCTTAAAGCAGAGAGTATCTTCTCTCTCCATCTGGCCTTAAAGCAGAGAGTATCTTCTCTCTCCATCAGGCCTTAAAGCAGAGAGTATCTTCTCTCTCCATCTGGCCTTAAAGCAGAGAGTATCTTCTCTCTCCATCAGGCCTTAAAGCAGAGAGTATCTTCTCTCTCCATCTGGCCTTAAAGCAGAGAGTATCTTCTCTCTCCATCTGGCCTTAAAGCAGAGAGTATCTTCTCTCTCCATCAGGCCTTAAAGCAGAGAGTATCTTCTCTCTCCATCTGGCCTTAAAGCAGAGAGTATCTTCTCTCTCCATCAGGCCTTAAAGCAGAGAGTATCTTCTCTCTCCATCTGGCCTTAAAGCAGAGAGTATCTTCTCTCTCCATCAGGCCTTAAAGCAGAGAGTATCTTCTCTCTCCATCTGGCCTTAAAGCAGAGAGTATCTTCTCTCTCCATCAGGCCTTAAAGCAGAGAGTATCTTCTCTCTCCATCAGGCCTTAAAGCAGAGAGTATCTTCTCTCTCCATCTGGCCTTAAAGCAGAGAGTATCTTCTCTCTCCATCTGGCCTTAAAGCAGAGAGTATCTTCTCTCTCCATCAGGCCTTAAAGCAGAGAGTATCTTCTCTCTCCATCTGGCCTTAAAGCAGAGAGTATCTTCTCTCTCCATCAGGCCTTAAAGCAGAGAGTATCTTCTCTCTCCATCTGGCCTTAAAGCAGAGAGTATCTTCTCTCTCCATCAGGCCTTAAAGCAGAGAGTATCTTCTCTCTCCATCTGGCCTTAAAGCAGAGAGTATCTTCTCTCTCCATCTGGCCTTAAAGCAGAGAGTATCTTCTCTCTCCATCAGGCCTTAAAGCAGAGAATATCTTCTCTCTCCATCTGGCCTTAAAGCAGAGAGTATCTTCTCTCTCCATCTGGCCTTAAAGCAGAGAGTATCTTCTCTCTCCATCTGGCCTTAAAGCAGAGAGTATCTTCTCTCTCCATCTGGCCTTAAAGCAGAGAGTATCTTCTCTCTCCATCTGGCCTTAAAGCAGAGAGTATCTTCTCTCTCCATCTGGCCTTAAAGCAGAGAGTATCTTCTCTCTCCATCAGGCCTTAAAGCAGAGAGTATCTTCTCTCTCCATCAGGCCTTAAAGCAGAGAGTATCTTCTCTCTCCATCTGGCCTTAAAGCAGAGAGTATCTTCTCTCTCCATCAGGCCTTAAAGCAGAGAGTATCTTCTCTCTCCATCAGGCCTTAAAGCAGAGAGTATCTTCTCTCTCCATCAGGCCTTAAAGCAGAGAGTATCTTCTCTCTCCATCAGGCCTCAAAGCAGAGAGTATCTTCTCTCTCCATCAGGCCTTAAAGCAGAGAGTATCTTCTCTCTCCATCTGGCCTTAAAGCAGAGAGTATCTTCTCTCTCCATCAGGCCTTAAAGCAGAGATTATCTTCTCTCTCCATCTGGCCTTAAAGCAGAGAGTATCTTATCTCTCCATCTGGCCTTAAAGCAGAGAGTATCTTCTCTCTCCATCAGGCCTTAAAGCAGAGAGTATCTTCTCTCTCCATCTGGCCTTAAAGCAGAGAGTATCTTCTCTCTCCATCTGGCCTTAAAGCAGAGAGTATCTTCTCTCTCCATCAGGCCTTAAAGCAGAGAGTATCTTCTCTCTCCATCTGGCCTTAAAGCAGAGAGTATCTTCTCTCTCCATCTGGCCTTAAAGCAGAGAGTATCTTCTCTCTTCATCTGGCCTTAAAGCAGAGAGTATCTTCTCTCTCCATCTGGCCTTAAAGCAGAGAGTATCTTCTCTCTCCATCAGGCCTTAAAGCAGAGAGTATCTTCTCTCTCCATCTGGCCTTAAAGCAGAGAGTATCTTCTCTCTCCATCAGGCCTTAAAGCAGAGAGTATCTTCTCTCTCCATCTGGCCTTAAAGCAGAGAGTATTTTCTCTCTCCATCAGGCCTCTTTTCTTGTATACAGATTTTCTATATTCGTTTTACACCTTTCTTTCACATCTCTCCACCACAACGTCTCTCTCCACCACTCTCAACGTCTCTCTCAGCCACTCTCTCCACCTCAATGTCTCTCTCCACCACTCTCTCCACCTCAACGTCTCTCTCCACCACTCTCTCCACCTCAACGTCTCTCTC
The DNA here is from genome assembly GCF_045679555.1 of Salvelinus alpinus. Taxonomy (NCBI): domain Eukaryota; kingdom Metazoa; phylum Chordata; class Actinopteri; order Salmoniformes; family Salmonidae; genus Salvelinus; species Salvelinus alpinus. The sequence goes on from NC_092110.1 coordinate 29,365,720, forward strand.
CACCACTCTCAACGTCTCTCTCCACCACTCTCTCCACCTCAACGTCTCTCTCCACCACTCTCTCCACCTCAACGTCTCTCTCCACCACTCTCAACGTCTCTCTCCACCACTCTCTCAACCTCAACGTCTCTCTCCACCACTCTCTCCACCTCAACGTCTCTCTCCCCCACTCTCTCCACCTCAACGTCTCTCTCCCCCACTCTCTCCACCTCAACGTCTCTCTCCACCACTCTCAACGTCTCTCTCCACCACTCTCTCCACCTCAACGTCTCTCTCCACCACTCTCTCCACCTCAAAGTCTCTCTCCCCCACTCTCTCCACCTCAACGTCTCTCTCCCCCACAACGTCTCTCTCCCCCACTCTCTCCACCTCAACGTCTCTCTCCCCCACTCTCTCCCTCTATGTCTCTCTCCCCCTCTCTCTCCATTTACCTACATCTCTCTCCCCCACTCTCTCCATTTACCTATGTCTCTCTCCCCCTCTCTCTCCCTCTACGTCTCTCTTACCAACTCTCTCCCTCTACGTCTCTCTCCTCCACTCTCTCCCTCTACGTCTCTCTTACCAACTCTCTCCCTCTACGTCTCTCTCCTCCACTCTCTCCCTCAATGTCTCTCTCGCCCACTCTCTCCCTCAAGTTCTCTCTCCCCCACTCTCTCCCTCTATGTTTCTCTCCCCCTCTCTCTCCCTTTACCTATGTCTCTCTTCCCCACTCTCTCCCTTTACCTATGTCTCTCTCCCCCTCTCTCTCCCTCTATGTCTCTCTCCTCACTCCCTCTACGTCTCTCTCCCCAACGCTCTCCCTCTATGTCTCTCTCCTCCACTCTCTCCCTCAACGTCTCTCTCCTCCACTCTCTCCCTCAACGTCTCTCTCCCCCACTCTCTCCCTCTACGTCTCTCTCCCCAACGCTCTCCCTTTACCTATGTCTCTCTCGCCCACTCTCTCCCTCAAGTTCTCTCTCCCCCACTCTCTCCCTCTATGTTTCTCTCCCCCTCTCTCTCCCTTTACCTATGTCTCTCTTCCCCACTCTCTCCCTTTACCTATGTCTCTCTCCCCCTCTCTCTCCCTCTATGTCTCTCTCCTCACTCTCTCCATCTCTCTCCCACACTCACTCCCTCTACGTCTCTCTCCCCAACGCTCTCCCTTTACCTATGTCTCTCTCGCCCACTCTCTCCCTCAAGTTCTCTCTCCCCCACTCTCTCCCTCTATGTTTCTCTCCCCCTCTCTCTCCCTTTACCTATGTCTCTCTTCCCCACTCTCTCCCTTTACCTATGTCTCTCTCCCCCTCTCTCTCCCTCTATGTCTCTCTCCTCACTCTCTCCATCTCTCTCCCACACTCACTCCCTCTACGTCTCTCTCCCCAACGCTCTCCCTCTATGTCTCTCTCCTCCACTCTCTCCCTCTATGTCTCTCTCCTCCACTCTCTCCCTCAACGTCTCTCTCCTCCACTCTCTCCCTCAACGTCTCTCTCCTCCACTCTCTCCCTCAACGTCTCTCTCCTCCACTCTCTCCCTCAACGTCTCTCTCCCCCACTCTCTCCCTCAACGTCTCTCTCCCCCACTCTCTCCCTCAACGTCTCTCTCCCACACTCTCTCCCTCTACGTCTCTCTCCCCCACTCTCTCCCTCAACGTCTCTCTCCCCCACTCTCTCCCTCAACGTCTCTCTCCCACACTCTCTCCCTCTACGTCTCTCTTCCCCACTCTCTCCCTCAACGTCTCTCTCCCACACTCTCTCCCTCTACGTCTCTCTTCCCCACTCTCTCCCTCTACGTCTCTCTCCCACACTCTCTCCCTCTACGTCTCTCTTCCCCACTCTCTCCCTCTACGTCTCTCTCCCTCTACGTCTCTCTTCCCCACTCTCTCCCTCAACGTCTCTCTCCCACACTCTCTCCCTCTACGTCTCTCTTCCCCACTCTCTCCCTCAACGTCTCTCTCCCACACTCTCTCCCTCTACGTCTCTCTTCCCCACTCTCTCCCTCAACGTCTCTCTCCCACACTCTCTCCCTCTACGTCTCTCTTCCCCACTCTCTCCCTCTACGTCTCTCTCCCTCTACGTCTCTCTTCCCCACTCTCTCCCTCAACATCTCTCTCCCACACTCTCTCCCTCTACGTCTCTCTTCCCCACTCTCTCCCTCAACGTCTCTCTCCCACACTCTCTCCCTCTACGTCTCTCTTCCCCACTCTCTCCCTCAACGTCTCTCTCCCACACTCTCTCCCTCTACGTCTCTCTTCCCCACTCTCTCCCTCTACGTCTCTCTCCCTCTCTACGTCTCTCTCCCCAACTCTCTCCCTCTACGTCTCTCTCCCTCACTCTCTCCCTCAATATCTCTCTCGCCCACTCTCTCCCTCAACGTCTCTCTCCCACACTCTCTCCCTCTACATTTCTCTCCCGCGCTCTCTGCATCTCTCTCCCCCTCTCTCTCCCTCTACTTCTCTCTCCCTCACTGTCTCCCTGTAAGTCTCTCTTCCCCACTCTCTCCCTGTACATCTCTCTCTCTCTGTGTTGTTACTGTGCATTAGTAGGGAACAGTCTGACAGGGCACCCTGCTGTCTTCAGCTCCAGGGGTCCTTGCTCAGCTCCACACGTGCATGACCTCTCTTTCCTCACTCCTCTCCTCCATTTGAAGGACTCAACTCAGAACTCTCCTCCTCTCATTTACTTTTCCCCCCACTGCTTTCTCTCTCTCATAGGCTGTAGGAAGGTTTTGGTAAGTGTGTGTGTGTCTATTGACAGGGGGAGCGTTAAGGCTAAGGCGTTGTCTGTGCGGTAATGATTCCCAGCCGAAGCTTGTGGTAGATTAAACCTCCCCTCCTGGTCCTCAGTCCAGCTCTCTCTCACACACACACACACACACACACACACACACACACACACACACACACACACACACACACACACACACACACACACACACACACACACACACACACACACACACACACACACACACACACACACACACACACAGATCAGATAAATGGGCAAAAAAGCATGAATCTTCTTAATCCACATTCATTCTCCAGAGCTTCCTCCAGCCCTCCTATCTCACATTCATTCTCCTGAGCTTCCTCCAGCCCTCCTATCTCACATTCATTCTCCTGAGCTTCCTCCAGCCCTCCTATCTCACATTCATTCTCCTGAGCTTCCTCCAGCCCTCCTATCTCACATTCATTCTCCTGAGCTTCCTCCAGCCCTCCTATCTCACATTCATTCTCCTGAGCTTCCTCCAGCCCTCCTATCTCACATTCATTCTCCTGAGCTTCCTCGAGCCCTCCTATCTCAAATTCATTCTCCTGAGCTTCCTCCAGCCCTCCTAGCTCACATTCATTCTCCTGAGCTTCCTCCAGCCCTCCTATCTCACATTCAAATGAGTTGTCTTTGCTCCCTTGTTAAACACACACACTCTCTTTTTCTGCCCTAATGCACCTGTGATGGCAAATTGCTCTCTCTCTCTCTCTCTCTCTCTCTCTGTGTGTGTGTGTGTGTCTCTGATTGGGATCAGAATGGAATGGGCCTGCAGGGTCAGACAGCTGAAACATCTCAGTCAGAACAATGACACCTTTATCACAGCTGAAACATCTCAGTCAGAACAATGACACCTTTATCACAGCTGAAACATCTCAGTCAGAACAATGACACCGTTATCACAGCTGAAACATCTCAGTCAGAACAATGACACCTTTATCACAGCTGAAACATCTCAGTCAGAACAATGACACCTTTATCACAGCTGAAACATCTCAGTCAGAACAATGACACCGTTATCACAGCTGAAACATCTCAGTCAGAACAATGACACCTTTATCACAGCTGAAACATCTCAGTCAGAACAATGACACCTTTATCACAGCTGAAACATCTCAGTCAGAACAATGACACCGTTATCACAGCTGAAACATCTCAGTCAGAACAATGACACCGTTATCACAGCTGAAACATCTCAGTCAGAACAATGACACCGTTATCACAGCTGAAACATCTCAGTCAGAACAATGACACCGTTATCACAGCTGAAACATCTCAGTCAGAACAATGACACCTTTATCACAGCTGAAACATCTCAGTCAGAACAATGACACCTTTTTCACAGCACCTCTAACTAGCAGACATAGACAAGTCCTCTATCAGTCACAGTGACAACTAAAGCACTCATATACACTAGGTCTCAACTCAGTCACAAACCTAATTCAGAATCTTTTGGTGTGTCTCTGTGTGTGTATCAGTGGCGGTTGATGCTGTTTAAAACTTCTTGTCAATAGGGGGGCGCCATTTCGACTTTGTAAAAATTCGTTCCCAAATTAAACTGCATCGTACTCGATTATTGCTCGTACAATATGCATATTATTATTACTATTGGATAGAAAACACTCTTTAGTTTCAAAAACCGTTTGAATTATATCTGTGAGTAAAACAGAACTCAAGTTGCAGCTAACTTCCTGTCAGGAAGTGAGAAATCTGAAATCGATGCTCTGTTCCAGGGTCAGTTTATTAAATTGCATGTGATCTATGAGTCGACATGCACTGCATACGATTTCCCCTAGATGTCAGTAAGCAGTGAGAATTGGAATGGTGTTGCTAGGCAGATCTGAGGCCATATAAAGGCTCATGGAACCGGGGGTGCACTCTTTTCAACGTTCGTCATGGCGCAATGGAGTACCTCAGGATGGCATTCTGAAAAGCTCTCGTTATAGGCCTTAGATATATCCGGCTCTGATTTTATTCGATATAGGTGTTAAAGACATCATAATGTAGTTATTTTAAACCGAGTTATATCAGTTTATATCAGTATATTGCGATTTTCGGATATTTCTTTGTGCTGCATTATGAAGAGTTGGGCACGTCTGGGCCACATAGCTAATGTTTGTTGCTAATTCCTAAGTTGAAGAAGACAATCTACAACCGAGCAACGATGATTCTGGACAAAGGACCACTTGCACAAGATTCTGATGGAAGCTCATCAAAAAGTAAGAACTATTTATGATGTTAATTCGTTGTTCTGTTGAAAAATGTAAAACTACTATTCCGCCATTAATTTCGGTGCGGTCTCGCTTTAACGCACGCTGTATGTCGTAGTAACGTTAATTTAAAAAATCTAACACAGCGGTTGCATTAAGAACTAATGTATCTTTCATTTGCTGTCCAACCTGTATTTTTTTGTCAAGTTTATGATTAGTTATTGATTAGATTAGGTGCCTCTCCCAAGATTTCTCCCGACATTTTGTTGGCAGCTTGGCTACTATTCTCATTGTATAACCACGATTTGTGCCGCTAAATATGCACATTTTCGAACAAACAATATATGTATTGTGTAATATGATGTTATAGGACTGTCATCTGATGAAGTTTTGAGAAGGTTAGTGAAAAATGTAATATCTTTTGCTGGTTTATTCGCTATCGCTAACGTGCATGAATCAATGCTGCTGTGTGGTTTGCTATTGTAGTAAGCTAATATAATGCTAAATTGTGTTTTCGCTGTAAAACACTTAAAGAATCTGAAATATTGGCTGGATTCACAAGATCTTTGTCTTTCATTTGCTGTACGCTGTGTATTTTTCATAAATGTTTTATGATGAGTATTTAGGTAATTCACGTTGCTCTCTGTAGTTATTCTAGTTGCTTTGGTGAGAGTTGTGATGGTGGCTGCAATGTAAAACTATGATTTATACCTGAAATATGCAAATTTTTCAAACAAAACATATGCTATACAATCAATATGTTATCATACTGTCATCTGATGAAGTTGTTTCTTGGTTAGTGACTATTTATATCTTTATTTGGTCGAATTTGTGATAGCTACCTATGCAGGAAAAAAATGGTGGGGAAAAAAAGTTGTGTCTTTTGCTATGGTGGTTAGCTAATAGAAATACATATTGTGTCTTCCCTGTAAAACATTTTAAAAATCAGAAATGATGGCTGGATTCACAAGATGTGTATCTTTCATTTGGTGTCTTGGACTTGTGATTTCATGAACATTTTATTATATGATATCCCTGTGGCTTTAGGCTAGGCTATGCTAGTCAGCTTTTTTGATGGGGGGGATCCCGGATCCGGGTTTGTGACTCGTTAGAGGTTGGATCAGGAAGGACAATATTATTTTATGAGCATGGCCTTATTTCTATTACAGCATATTGGATGACTGTCATTCCTATTCCATTCACCCAGTTCAATGTAACATTGATAGGTTTAGGCTACTATATGATACTCAATTTTCCTTTTACCCATCATGAGGTTGCTACAATCTAGCCTACCAATGAAAATTTACAACGTAGGTGCACAGGTCGAGAGAAAATGTTGAGTAATCAAGGTGACAGATGGTGACACATTCAATACCGCCTTTGTCACTTTTTATTTCTCTATTTTGGTTAGGTCAGGGTGTGATTTGGGTGGGCATTCAAGTTTGTCTATTTCTTTGTTGGCCGGGTATGGTTCCCAATCAGAGGCAGCTGTCTATCGTTGTCTCTGATTGAGGATCATACTTAGGCGGCCCTTTTTCCCACCTTCAGTTGTGGGATCTTGTTTGTGTGTAGTTGCTTTCTGCACTGCATATAGCTTTACGTTCGTTTTTTGTATAATTTTTTTTTTTTGTGTAATTTTAATAAAATTAAAATGTACGCCAACCACGCTGCACCTTGGTCTCATTCTATCAACGAGCGTAACAGCCTTGGACACTGTAATCTGTAGTCCAAACCGTTGCTGTTTCTATTAGACAAATTTAGGCCTGTTTATCACCGTTTGTTTAAGAAATATTTTTCAACAGAATCGGTGGAATGAATACACCCCTGATCATCCGCAAACGCAGTTCACTTTCATAGCAGCCACATACAAACAGCATCATCACTTTGCTCATTGGATAATTCCTTCTCGCATCTAGGCACTCTCCTGCTCTCACCTTTTCCCTTCGCTTATGGACTTCATTGCACAACAAAACAGCTGTCTGTGACCAGGCGAAAAAACCTTTCCAAGCCAAGCCTTCTTACCATAATCACTAACCACTATACACAGCCTACATTGTTGTGTCAATCATGCAGTACAGTTAGTGTACAGTCAGCAAGCAGTTTAGCAGTTACACTGGCGGGCCCCGGTGGCAATAACATTAATAAAATTAAAAAAAGCTTACCCTGACTTGGAAGGGTTCCAGTGTTTTGGATAGCCATAGCCAGCTAACATAGCATCTCTCTCTCTTTGAGTCGGGTGTATGAGTAGGCCAAACAGCTAGCTGCATTCACAAGCTAAGAAAGTGAAAGTGAAAGTAAAAAAAATACTATGAAATATAGCTAGCTCTCTCTCTCTCACACACACTCTTTCTTGCTTCTTCTTTATTGTTGAATAAATGAATTCGTTCAACACGGTTCAACTATTGTCTTTCTCTCTTTGAGTCAACTACTCAGTTTATGCTTATTCTTTCAGTACTTGATTCATTCTCGGACCCTTTGATTGGGTGGACAGCATTTTTTTCTACTGATGCGGACTGTCCTCCCCTTCCTCTGAGGAGCCTCCACTGGTGTGTATGCTTGCAGGTATGTGTCTCTTCATTGTATGTGTCTCAGTGAGGTAGGGAACAGGGCTGTATGTGTGTTTACAAACTGCTTACATGAACTCTCTAGGCTGTCACTTTGCCAATAATGCCTTAGTCAATGGGGATTTCACACCTGTCACTCATAGAGAGTCAGAACTGCTTCTTATGGAACCACAGACAGGCTGGGCACAACAGTGACTTCTGGTTTACCCTAAAAACACATACTGTACACTCGTATTCAATAGACGTGATTTATGATATTATTATTCAATTTATTTCCTTTGATTTGGAAATGTGAAGTGTGATTTGATGATTTCAGTGATATCATTATTTAATGTGAGATTTCACGATTTGACTATTGGGATGTTGCCTTAAAAATCCTGGGTTCTAAATTGATGGGTTGGCTTGACACCATTGCACTAAGATGTTACATTTAACGGTTCCAGAAACATAAAATGCAGTATAATCAAATAACACAGGTCTAAGAGCCTAGCATCTCTCCTGCACTCCCATCTCTCTCTCTCTCTCATCTATTTCCCATCTCTCCCCCATGTCTCTCTCTCTCTCCCTCTCCCATGTCTCTCTCTCTCTCTCCAGGTTGACGGTGTTTGCTTGTGAGGGAAAATCAAATTCTGAAAGAAGAACGCTAATAAGCCCTTAACCAACAGTGCAGTTCAAGAGAAAGGGCAGTGTGGAGTGTGATTGAGATTGCGTCATCTGTGGATCTGTTGGGGTGGTATGCGAATTGGAGTGGGTCTTGGGTGTCGGCGAGGATGCTGTTGATGTGAGCCATGACCAGCCTTTCAAAGCACTTCATGGCTACCGACGTGAGTGCTTCGGGGCGGTAATCATTTAGGCAGGTTACATTCGCTTCCTTGGGCACAGGGACTATGGTGGTCTGCTTGAAACATGTAGGTATTATAGACTCGGTCAGGGAGAGGTTGAAAATGTCAGTGAAGACACTTGACAGTTGGTCCGCGCATGCTTTGAGTAAACATCCTGGTAATCCGTCTGGCCCAGCAACTTTGTGAATGGTTTACCTGTTTAAATGTTTTGTTCACATCAGCTACCGAGAGTGTTATCACACAGTCATCCAGATCAGCTGGTGCTCTCGTGCATGCTTGTGTGTGTGTGTGTATGTGTGTGTGTGTGTGTGTGTGAGTGTGTGTGTGTGTGTGAGTGTGTGTAAGTATGTAAGTTTGTATGTGTGTGTGAGTGTGTATGTGAGTGTGTGTGTGAGTGTGTGTGTATGTATGTGTGTGTGTGTGAGTGCGTAGATCTGTGAGTGTGTATGTGAGTGTGTATGTGTGTGTGAGTGTGTATGTGTGTGTGTATGTGTGTGTGTGTGTGTGTGTGTGTGTGTGTGTGTGTGCGTGAGTGTGTGTGTGTGTGTGAGTGTGTGTAAGTATGTAAGTTTGTATGTGTGTGTGAGTGTGTATGTGAGTGTGTATGTTTGTGTGAGTGTGTATGTATGTGTGAGTGTGTATGTGTGAGTGTGTATGTGTGTGTGTGTGTGTGTGTGTGTGTGTGTGTGTGTGTGTGTGTGTGTGTGTGTGTGTGTGTGTGTGTGTGTGTGTGTGTGTGAGTGAGTGTGTATGTGTGTGTGAGTGTGTATGTGAGTGTGTATGTTTGTGTGAGTGTGTATGTGCGTGTGTATGTGCGTGTGTATGTTTGTGTGTGTGCGTGTGTATGTGTGTGTGTGAGTGTGTATGTTTGTGTGAGAGTGTATGTGTGTGTGTGAGTGTGTATGTGTGTGTGAGTGTGTGTGTGAGTGTGTAGGTTTGTGTGAGTGTGCATGTGAATGTGTGTGTGAGTGTGTATGTGTGTCTGTGTGTGAGTGTGTATGTGTGTGTGAGTGTGTATGTGTGAGTGTGTATGTGTATGTGTGAGTGTGTATGTGTATGTGTATGTGTGTGTGAGTGTGTATGTGTGTATGTGTGTCTGTGTGTGAGTGTGTATGTGTGTGTGAGTGTGTGTGTGTTTGTGTGAGTGTGTATGTGTGTGTGAGTGTGTATGTGTCTGTGATTGTGTATGTGTGTGTATGTGTGTGTGAGTGTGTGTGTGTGTGTGTGTGTGTGTGAGTGTGTGTGTGTGTGTGTGAGTGTGTGTAAGTATGTAAGTTTGTATGTGTGTGTGAGTGTGTATGTGAGTGTGTGTGTGTGCGTGTGTGAGTGTGTGTGTATGTGTGTGTGTGTGAGTGCGTAGATCTGTGAGTGTGTATGTGAGTGTGTATGTGTGTGTGAGTGAGTATGTGTGTGTGTATGTGTGTGTGTGTGTGTGTGTGTATGTGTGTGTGTGTGTGAGTGTGTGTGTGTGTGTGTGTGTGAGTGTGTGTAAGTATGTAAGTTTGTATGTGTGTGTGAGTGTGTATGTGAGTGTGTATGTTTGTGTGAGTGTGTATGTATGTGTGAGTGTGTATGTGTGAGTGTGTGTGTGTGTGTGTGTGTGTGTGTGTGTGTGTGTGTGTGTGTGTGTGTGTGTGTGTGTGTGTGTGTGTGTGTGTGTGTATGTGTGTATGTGAGTGTGTATGTGAGTGTGTATGTTTGTGTGTGTGCGTGTGTATGTGTGTGTGTGAGTGTGTATGTTTATGTGAGTGTGTATGTGTGTGTGTGAGTGTGTATGTGTGTGTGAGTGAGTGTGTATGTGAGTGTGTATGTTTGTGTGAGTGTGCATGTGTATGTGTGTGTGAGTGTGTATGTGTGTGTGAGTGTCTGTGTGTAAGTGTGTATGTGTGAGTGAGTTTGCGGGTGCGGGTGTGTGAGTGTGTATGTGTGTATGTGTGTCTGTGTGTGAGTGTGTATGTGTGTGTGAGTGTGTGTGTGTGTGTGAGTGTGTATGTGTGTGTGAGTGTGTATGTGTCTGTGATTGTGTATGTGTGTGTATGTGTGTGTGAGTGTGTATGTGTGAGTGTGTGTGTGTGTGTGTGTGTGTGTGTGTGTGTGTGTGTGTGTGTGTGTGTGTGTGTGTGTGTGTGTGTGTGTGTGTGTGTGTGTGTGCGTGCGCGTGGGCGTGGGCGTGTGCGTGCGCGTGCGCGTGCGCGTGTGCGTATGTGTGTGTGTGTTCACTGCATTTATGGATGATGCCATCTTCCTGTACTAAATCTTTATCAGAATTGGTAACAATCCTTCTCAAACTGTTAATACTTCAATATTTCTAGACTGAAGCGATTTCTGTCTCAGCATGTTACAGTAAAACAACCCAACGGAAGAATATTGATATTAATCTTAAACTCATATGATCATAAATATCTGAATCCAGCAGTTGTGATTTACCCAGACTCAACAAATATTGTCTTTCATTATACCTACACTAGGTGTACACACATTAGGAACACCTTCCTAATATTGAGTTGCACCCCCTTTTGCCCTCAGAACAGCCTCAATTCATTGGGGCATGGACTCTACAAGGTGTCAAATGCGTTCCATAGAGATGCTGGCCCATGTTGACTCAAATTCTTCTCAAATGAAATCAAACTTTATTTGCCACATGCGCCGAATACAACACGTGTAGACTTTACCATGAAATGCTTACCAACAAGCAGTGTTGCTTGCCTCGAAGCGAGCATGAAAGGCATTTAGCTCGTCTGCTAGGCTCGCGTGACTGGGCAGCTCACATCTGGGTTTCCCTTTGTAGTCCGTAATAGTTTCAAGCACTGCTACATCCGACGAGCGTCAGAGACGGTGTAGTAGGATTCAATCTTAATCCTGTATTGACGCTTTGCTTGTTTTAATGGTTCATCTGAGGGCATAGCAGGATTTCTTATAAAGTGGAGTATCCCACTCCTTGAAAGCGGCAGCTCTACCCTTTAGCTCGATGCGGATGTTGTCTATAATCCATGGCTTCTGGTTGGGATATGTACGTACAGTCACTGTGGGGATGACGTCATCAATGCAGTTATTGATGAAGCCGATGACTGAGGTGGTGTACTCCTCAATGCCATTGGATGAATCACGGAACATATTCCAGTCTGTGCTAGCAAAACAGTCCAGTAGTGTAGCATCCGCGTCATCTGACCACTTCCGTATTGAGTGAGTCACTGGTACTTCCTGCTTTAGTTTTTGCTTGTAAGCAGGAATCAGGAGGATAGAATTCTGGTCAGAATTGCCAAATGGAGGGCGGGGGAGAGCTTTATCTCTGTGTGGAGTAAAGGTGGTTTCAGATTTCCCCCCCCCCCTGGTTGCACGTGACATGCTGGCAACATTTTTGTAAAACTGATTTACGTTTGCCTGCATTAAAGTCTCCGGCCACTAGGAGCGCCGCTTCTGGGTTAGCATTTTCTTCTTTGCTTATGGCCTTATAGAGTTGGTTGAGAGCGGTCTTAGTGACAAAAAGACACACACCCCACCCCTTGTCTTCCCAGAGGTAGCGTCTCTGTTCTGCTGTGCTGGAAAATCCCGCTAGCTCTATGTTGTCCGTGTCGTCGTTCAGCCACGTCTCGGTGAAACATGTTACAGTTTTTAATGTCCCGTTGGTAGGATAATCTTTAATAGTAGGTCATCAGTTTTAATTTTCCAATGATTGCATGTTAGCAAGAAGAATGGAAGGCATTGGGAGTTTACTCGCTCGCCTCCGGATTCTCAGAAGGATCCCTGATCTGTGTCCCCTTTTCTGGCGTCTTTTCTTCAATCAGAAGGCGTGGATCTGAAAGCAGGATATCCTTCTCGTCGGACTCGTTAAAGGAAGAAGTGTCTTCCAGTCCGCTTTTCTGATGTTCAGAAGTTATTTTCGGTCATAAGAGACGGTAGCAGCAACATTATGTACACAATAAGTAGAAAAATAAGTTAAACAAAAAGCGAAAAAAATAAGAAAGAAAATAGCACAATTGTTTGAGAGAATGTAAAACGTCAGCCATGTTCTTCGGCGCCATCCTCATCCTCAAACCGGTGCGCCTGGCACCTACTACCATACCCCGTTCAAAGGCACTTAAATATTTTGTCTTGGCCATTCACCCTCTGAATGGCACACATACACAATCTGTGTCTCAATTGTCAAAAGGCTTAAAAATACTTATTTAACCATTTATCTACACTGATTGATGTGGATTGTACAGGTGACGTCAATAAGGGATCATCGCTTTCACCTGTGTTCACCTGGGCAGTCTATGTCATGGAAAGAGCAGGTGTTCATAATGTTTTGTATACTCAGTGTTTGTTTACTGTTCACTATTATAATATCCCTCCCTCCCTCCTTACCCCCCCCCCCATTCATCTCAGTCATATTAGTGTGTAACTGAGTGGTGATCAGCAGTACAGTGGTCTAACAGGACAAATGACAGATAGGGCATTGTTTCAGGTTCGGCCATGCAGACACAAACACACTGCCTAGGTTTTCATCACTACTTCTGCGACCTAGCACAGCTAACCTAGCACCTGACCCCCACCACAGACCCCTGGCCCCCACCACAGACCCCCTGACCCCCACCACAGACCCCCTGGCCCCCACCGCAGACCCCTGGCCCCCACCACAGACTCCTGACCCCACCACAGACCCCCTGACCCTCATAACAGATCCCCTGACCCCCACCACAGACACCCTGGCCCCCACCACAGACCCCCTGACCCTCATAACAGATCCCCTGAACCCCACCACAGACCCCTGGCCCCCACCACAGACCCCTGACCCCCACCACAGACCCCTGACCCCCACCACAGACCCCCTGACCCCCACCACAGACCCCCTGACCCCCACCACAGATCCCCTGACCCTCATAACAGATCCCCTGACCCCCACCACAGACACCCTGACCCCCACCACAGACCCCCTGACCCCCACCACAGACCCCCTGACCCCCACCACAGATCCCCTGACCCTCATAACAGATCCCCTGACCCCCACCACAGACACCCTGACCCCCACCACAGACCCCCTGACCCCCACCACAGACCCCCTGGCCCCCACCACAGACCCCCTGGCCCCCACCACAGACCCCCTGACCCCCACCACAGATCCCCTGACCCCTACCACAGACCCCCTGGCCCCCACCACAGACCCCCTGGCCCCCACCACAGACCCCCTGACCCCCACCACAGATCCCCTGACCCCCACCACAGACCCCCTGGCCCCCACCACAGACCCCTGACCCCCACCACAGATCCCCTGACCCCTACCACAGACCCCCTGACCCCCACCACAGACCCCCTGACACCCACCACAGACCTCCACCACAGACATCGAGAGATGACGTGGAAACCGGCCACTGGGGACAACAGTGAGAGCTGTTACCTTCAGGATTTGGTGTTGCCAGGGTGTTGTTGACAGGAATGGTGTATAGGCGTAAGCACCTGCCTCTGATTCCACCGGTTGCAGGTTTTAATCCAAACTATAGAAAGTGTTTTTTTATATTTTAGTTTTCAGCCTATCCCAAACCTTAAACATTCAGAGTTAATGCCTAACCTTAACCTTAACCCTAACCTTAACCATTCAGAGTTAATGCCTAAACTTAACCTTATACACTTCGGAATTGGACGTTTGCACCAAGTTTGAAATTTGACGTTTTAGAAACATGGATGAAGGTCTAATTCTGAGCTGGTTGAGAGTAGAACAGAGAGGATGTGATTGGTTTATTGGTCAGAGAGGGGAAGAGATGGAAAGACATTGAGCTCCTTCTATAACATACGGCCTCACACTATACTGGAGGGGAGCTGAGTCGATGGAAACAGGTAGATTGTATATAGTTTCACTAACCAAGCTTTCTGACCGATTCATTGAATTGATTTGATTTAAAAAAATATATATATTCTGGAAATTCTAATGAAACCAAAGACACGACTGAACTAATTAGCAAACGTGTAAAAAAATATATCATTGATTAGCTGCAGAGTAAAAAACTATAAACTTGTATATATAAGTTAATTTAAACACACAGAGACAAACACACTCACTCACAATAAATCCCCCAGGACACCCAAATATCTCTCCCTCTCTCCACTTATTTTGGATCTCAGCTGTAGGTCTCTCACTCACTCACTCACTCACTCAGTCACTCACTCACTCACTCAGTCACTCACTCACTCACTCAGTCACTCACTCACTCACTCACTCACTCACTCACTCACTCACTCACTCACTCACTCACTCACTCACTCACTTACTCAGTCACTCACTCACTCACTCACTCACTCACTCACTCACTCACTCCTTCTCTCTCACTCACTCACTCCTTCTCTCTCTCTCTCTCTCTCTCTCTCTCTCTCTCTCTCTCTCTCTCTCTCTCTCTCTCTCTCTCTCTCTCTCTCCCTCTCCCTCTCTCCCTCTCCCCCTCTCTCCCTCTTTCCCTTCCTCTGCCTCGCTCCAAAGTTACTCAAGCACAACTAAGCCTGAGTTAGGGCCCCAATGAGAGTGGTTACAGCAATCAGAATGTTTCACACTGTGTGATGGTCTTAAAAGGTTGTGGGATCACACACCTCCCTGCTTCTCCGCTGCTCAACACCTCTTTTACTAGCATCACCATCACTATAGAAATCACAGCTACAATAACTACTGTCCCTAGATCAGGCAAGCGTCTCAAAGTAGGAGTGCTGATCTAGGATCAGGACCTCCTCGTCCATGTCATTTTATTAATGTGATGTAAAAGTCAAAACTGATCCTAAATCATCTGGTTTACTCTAAGAAGCTTGACACAGTCCCAAATAGAAACTGTCAATGACAAACCTGAGTACTGATATGTGTCATATGCTGTCGCTCGTGTTTTGAATACTGAGTGAATTTAGACTAGACTGTTCACTCTCTTTAATGCGGCAAAGCGGTGGTGCTATCCATTTCACCACAACGGACGGAGTAACTTTGCACCAAAGTGAATGACACATACACACATGCAGAGTGTCGGAGCAGGGGGTAGAAATTAATTCAGCAGACTACATTATCAATCCCACCTCACTCCCCTGCCAAAGAAATGGTCACCGAAATCGACACAGCGAAATCCTGGATACACACACACACACACACACACACACACACACACACACACACACACACACACACACACACACACACACACACACACACACACACACACACACACACACACACACACACACACACACACACACACACACACACACACACACACACATCAGGAGGAAGAATGGGATGCGTATAAATATACATCAGATATAAGTCCAGAGGATAAACCTGCCTTGATACACTCCCTCCCTTCCCTGCAGCCTGATGAACGAAGGCTCTTAGCAACATTGGGGTCACATACACACAGTGGGATTAGCAAACACACACACACACACACACACTACAGGGCAGCCCGGATGGGTTATGGCGCACAAAGTCAGCCTTACATAATGTAGCGTCCGGCACCTCCATCACACACTGATCATCCAATTACAGTGCAGATCCTCCCAAATCAGCCGTTACCACGGTGACACGCAGACAGCAGGCGGCAGCTGCAATCTCTTAAGTGCTTTTAAAGGATTACAGATGTGATGGGGAAGGGAACACCTCGCCTCCTCCTCTCCTCTCCTCTCCTGCCTCCATCTCCTCCTCCTGCATCCCCTCATATCCCCTCCTGTAGAATGAGTGTCACACTCAGAGGTGTCAGAGAGATAGAGGAAGGGAGGGAGGGACAGAAGAGAGGATGGATGGAGAGGTAGAGACAGCTAGGTGGTTGTTGGTATATTCTGACATTGGAAGAAGAGCAAGAAAGGGGGAGAGAGTGGGAGTGATGGAGAGAGAAAGGGCAATGTCAATATTTTCGGGACATACCTGGTCTAAAGGCAAGTATGGGATGTCTGTTATGAGTGCTGTTTCTCTGTGGTACATGTACTGTATGTTGGTATTTAAGGAGCAGATCGGCTAAAAGACCACAACTCCAGAGCAGTGCAGTATGAGGTGCACTCAAAGCCCCTCGTATACACGCCTGTACCTGTGTGTGCATGTGTGTGTGTGAGTGCCTGCTCGTGTTTGCGTAATCAGTGTGTGTGATCTCTGCGGCAGTGATTAGGCCCAGACACCTGACTCCAGCGTGGCTTCCTTATCAGGACCTCTAAAAGGGCAGTCACAGAGAGTGCCTGCCTTAATATCAGAGAGAACACAGGGGCACTATCTGTCTGTGTGCTTAAATCAACACAGTGATTAGGAACAGGCCGATAGTGACGTTACCCTGCTGCAATCCCTTATATCATATCTACTGCAAACACCACCTCCATTTGTTACACATACAGACGCACGCACGCACACGCACACGCACACACACACACACACACACACACACACACACACACACACACACACACACACACACACACACACACACACACACACACACACACACACACACACACACACACACACACACACACACACACACACACACACACACACAGTGGCCCATGTAGAAAGGTGTGTGGGTGTGTGTATGTGGCAGGCTCAACTAGCTCTCACAGTCTTACGTCAAAGTTTGAAGTGTTTAAGGTTACATTTTTTTATGTTACAGTTAAGTTTAGGAAGTAACTAAAAAATCTTGAGGTTAGACATTCACTCCAAATGGTTAAGGTAAGGGTTAAGGTTTGGGATAGGCTTAAAACAAGAAAACTTTCTATCGCTGGATTTGAACTTGCAGCAGAGGCCGATGCCTACTTGAAGCACTCACTTGTTGCCCCTAGTGGCTGGTTTCCACATCATCTCCCAATGTCCTCACACATGGACGGACGTCAAATACTGACTTGTATCACAGGTGACCTGGTGTAACCGCAGCGCTACGGTTTTTAATTGAGGTCCTATCGCCTTGAACAAAAAGATTGGGAGAGGAGGGATGACTGCACACACACACACACACACACACACACACACACACACACACACACACACACACACACACACACACACACACACACACACACACACACACACACACACACACACACACACACACACACACACACACACACACACACACACACAGGGTTGAGAAGCAGGTACAGTAGTGTGTGTAAGGGCGTTTATGAATAACCTTACCTTGAGATGACCATAACATCCTCATTTGCATGGGAGTGTGATGATCATACACTTAAAAGACCGATATGGACAGTGAAACTGATACAGTGATAGAGCTGGATGGCAGGACACATTCCAGGTGACTACTTCATGAAGCTGGTTGAGAGAATGCCAAGAGTGTGCAAAGCTGTCATCAAGGCAAAGGCTGGCTACTTAGAAGAATCTCAAAAATAAAATATATTTTGATTTAATGAACACTTTTTTGGTTATTACCTGATTACAGTTGAAGTCGGAAGTTTACATACACTTAGGTTTGAGTCATTAAGGAGGCAGGTGTTCATGTCTCTGAATAACAATGAGCAACAGCTAAATGTGCATTTTAAAGTGAGGCATGGGGAGGGGCTCTACGCAGGGTTTGCCAGCACAGATAGTCTACGATGTTTTGAGTATGTGGATTTGGGGCATAAGAGCTTTGCGTGCCCACATAAAGGCCGTAGACAAGGTGAGGGTACAAGCACCAGTGGGGGAAATTGAGGTCAACGTGCAGGGGGCAATGAGACGCAGGCAGCAGAGGCTGGGCCTAGTCATGCCAGTGATGGTGGTGTAGATAAGGCTGAGCCTAGTCAGGGTAGAGATGGTGGGGTAGCTGAGGCTGGGCCTAGTCATGCTATGGATGGTGGTGTAGATGAGGCTGGGTCTAGTCAGTTTATGGATGGAGGTGCAGATGAGGCTGGGTCTAGTCAGTTTATGCTAGTGGATGAGGAGAGTATCGTGGGGAAGTGTAAGAGACTAGGGGGGAGGTGGAGGGTGTTAAGCGGAAAAGGAAAAAGGGGAGAAGATTCTATTTGGGTATCTTAGACAGGAGCTCTCACAGGTAGCGCCTGAGGAGACGCTGGTGGTCGGCAAGGACTGGAACTGTACAATGGATTTTACGAATGACAGAAATGGGGAAGATCATCATTCAGGGTCAGTGGGAGTGTTAAGGGACATCATTAATCAGTTCGACCTAGTGGATGTTTGGAGAACTAAACATCCCGACACGACACTGTACATGGATGAAGGTCTTTGTGACTAGGGTGAGTGCAGCCCGACTTGATCGTTTTTACATGTCCAGGAATCAGAGCAATAGACTGTTGGGCGCTACCATTCTCCCGGTGGGGTTTTCGGATCACCACATAACCATGGCTCGGCTGTCTATCTCACCAGGGCCTCGGCATGAATCCTACTGGAAGTTTAATGTAAAGGTCTTACAAGATGCTACTTTTTGCTCAGGTTTCCCAAATTTTTGGGAAAGGTGGCAGCAAAGAGAGGAGTATGAGTCTCTGAGTCAATGGTGTGATGTGGGGAATGTCCAAATTCGGCTTTTCTGTCAACAGTATACAGCTCTCTCATCCTCAGAGGCTAGGACAGTATTGGGGTAACTCGAGCGTTGTACTAATGAGATGGAGGTACAGATGGTGGGGCAAGGCAATGTAGGCCTCCAGGCTAATTTAGCTCAATTACGTAGGGACCTGGGCAGTTTTTTCCAGGTTAAAGCAAAGGGAGCACTTGTAAGAGCTAGGTTCTCCATGCTTAAGGAGATGGATGCTCCCAGCTCCTTCTTCTTTGGTTTGGAAAGAGAGAGCTGTGAAGCCAAGGGTATGCATTGTCTACGGCTGTCTGATGGGCGGTTGACCTCTGTGGTGGGGGAGATGCGGGAGCGGACTGTGGAGTTTTATACTGAATTGTATAGAGCAGAACTGTGTGATCCTATGTGTGTTCAGGTCTTGGTTGAAGAACTCCCTAAGCTCTCTCTGGCACAGAGGGATGAAATGGACGTTCCTCTGTTGTCCCATGAACTGGCAGAGGCCGTAACCCAGATGCCCCCCGGCCGTGCACCGGGGTCGATGGACTCCCAGTGGAGTTTTATAAAAATTTCTGGGGAATAATTGGACTGGACAACTTCTTTTGTGTGTTGAGTGAATGTTTTGGTGTTGTAGAGTTGCCGATGAGCTCTCCTTCCAAAAAAGAGGACTTGTGTGAACTTAAGAACTGGAGGCCTGTGGCATTGCTCTGTGCGGACCAGAATATATTTGCCAAGTTCATCTCTGACATACTGAAGTCCCATCTGGACTCTAGGGACCAAACATATTGTGTACCGGGATGCTCAATCACAGACAACTTGTTCTTAATCAGGGACATGTTGGACTTGTCGAGAGGTTCTAATGTGAACTTTGGACTGGTCTCTTTAGATCAAGAGAAGGTGTTTGATGGAGTGGACCATGAGTATCTGTTTAATGTGATGTCTGTTTTGGGGTTTGGGGAAAGGTTTTTGACTTGTGTGAAGATGTTGTATGCTGGGGCGTCATGTATGATCAAGGGGGGAGGGGGGCTCAGTAGGCCAGTCTGGTTGAGACGGGGCATTAGACAAGGATGCCCTCTATCGGGGCAGTTATATACACTAGCCAATTAGCTTTTTTTGGGCCTGCTATGCAGGAGAATGCAGGGAGTGTGCTGGACGGGTATGGGTGTGTTGACAGGCATAGCAGTGTCAGCATATGCAGATGACGTTTCTGTGATGTCAGGGATGGTCAGGATATGCAGGCACTAGAGACTAGTCTGAAGGTGTACAAGGGAGCTTCGTCAGCTAAGGTAAACTGGGGCAAGAGCAAAGCTCTGTTATGTGGGGCATGGTGGGATAGGGCCCCTACTCTGCTTCCAGGGTGTATGCAGTGTGTTTGTTAAGGGCTTAAAATGGTGGGTCTGCTCGCAGACCTGCAACGCAAGCTGGTGGACTTCTTCTGGTCGGGCCATCACTGGCTGAGGGCGGCAGTGTTGTACATGACCGTCCATGAAGGAGGACAGGTGGAACTGGAGATCAGGGTGGCTGCTTTTCGACTAAAGGTGGTGCAGAGACTGCTGTACCATACTGATGTCGGCTGGAGGGAACCAGCATGCGCGCTGCTGAGGAGAGCTGGCGGATTAGGGTTGGACCGGCAGCTGTTCATCACGAAGCTAGAGAGGCTGAGTACAGCAGGTCTCTCAGACTTTTACTCTGCAGTTCTGACGGCCTGGCAGCTGCTAAGGCTCACACAAGAAGGGGGTGTGGAGCCTGGGCTGTGGGTGTAGGAGGAGGAGGAGGGTGTGAGTGTAGGAGGAGGAGGAGCCTATCTTCCACAACCCAGCCATTCCTTTGAGATTGGTTCAGTCGGCCACCTTGCAGAGGCGACTGATGGCAGAGGGTGCCCTAAGGCTGGGTGACTTGCGACTGCTGGGACAAGAGGGGTGGAAAACCCCGGAAGTCCTGGCACAACAAACAGGAATAACATCTCTTAGGCTGCTGGAGAGATTCCTGGAGGAGGTCCAGGAGGCACTGTCTGAGCCGGTAAGGGGGGGGGTGTTTGAGCGGCCAAAGGGGGAGGGGCCACCAATGTTTCCGCCACTGCGGGTGACGGCAGAGACTGGGGACTGGCAAGGGGGTCTGGAGGACTTGTTATATTTTAACACTCTGAGCCTGGGGGAGTTTGAAGGGGTGGGAGGTAAATCCATTTACAACCTCTGCATTAAGGTAAGGAACATTAGGAGCCTAACAGGAGTGAAGGCACATCAGTGGCAGAGAGTATGTGGGCGGAGAGTATGGTCGGTTTTAGATGGAGGGGCCTCTACAAACCCTCTGTACCAAAGAGGTCAGGGGACCCCCAGTGGAGGGTTCTACATGGAGCCCTGGCCACTAACAGCTGGTTGGCATGGTGAACCGGAAGTCTGGCAGGGGTGTCCTTTCTGTGTTATGAGATAAACTGTGATTCATGTGTTTTCTGTGTGCACCAGGTTAATGCCTTTAATGTCTCTGTTGGAATGTCTGTGTGAGAGGTTGGGGGTGGTTTTTACTGTTGGGATGTTTATAATGGGATACAGGTATTCGAGTAAGGAGAAGGCCAAATGTGTTTTGTTGCATTTTCTGTTTGCTCAGGAAAAGTTGGCTATTTGGCTAACAAGGAGGAACAGGGTCAAAGGTGGGGGGATAACAGACCCTTTACTATTGTTTAATGGGATGGTCTCTGCGCACCTTAGGGTGGAATTTCAGTTGTATAAAATTATAAAAAGTGTGGAGAGGTTTCAGGAGATATGGTGTGTCGGGGGGCTGTCTGGGGAAGATGTTTTGGTGCTTTGCATCGTTGGGGTAGAGGGCAAGGTGAGCATGGTACATGTATGCAGTACAGGATATATTTTGGTGTTTTATTTTAAAGGGAGGGGGGGTTAATGAAATGAGAATGTATCATTAAAGAAATACAAAAAGTCAAAAGTATCTCTCTCTCTCTCTCTCTCTGTCTCTGTCTCTCTCTTTTTCCATCTCTGTTTATCTCTCTCTCTCTCTCTCTCTCTCTCTCTCTCTCTCTCTCTCTCTCTCTCTCTCTCTCTCTCTCTCTCTCTCTCTCTCTCTCCCTCTCTCTCTCTCTCTCTCTCTCTCTCTCTCTCTCTCTCTTTCTCAGATCACCAGGGGCTAGTTGACTGTTCACATCAGAGACAATTAGGAACATCAAACCCAGGAAATTACAATCTGTTAACCAGCTCTGGGTATTCCCTCCTCCTCTCCCCCATTCTCTCCTCCATTCACCGGACTGATAGACACTCATCTTCAGATGGGCTCTCCTTTCTTCTCGGAGAGGCGGATGTGAAAAGGAGTGGCAGGGAGGAGGAGGATAACCCTTTCTGTCTGATTCAGAATGTATTAACCTGACCTGTGCCAATTGATGACAGGGCTCCTTTCTTAGCCTGGAGCTTGTTGGGAACAGGGAAGCGGAGGGGTCATGCTGCTTTACTGGTACTGATACATTAACATACTGACTGTGAGGAGGATAAGAGAGAGGAGGAGAGACAGGACAGTAGAGAGATGGGCTTCAAGAATGGGACGGTAGTGAACGACACATTAACGCGTGTGTGTGTGTGCATTCGTACATGTTTGTGTGTGTGTGTATGCGTGCCCGTGTGTGTGTTGCCACAGCTCCCACCATCTCACCAGTGTCTCCCAGACTAGTTTCTCAGAGAATCTCTTGTTACAACCCCTCTCAACCCAGACCCAACACTCAGACCCAACCACAGACTGGGTTTCCTGCCCCACCACCTACACAAAATACAGCCTCAGGAAACTGATGTAAGCCAAGAGCCACAATGGAGGACACCCGAGGAGCTGGGAGTCTCAGCAGCAAGCCAAAGCCTTCTCACCAGGGAGACCTGGCAACTGACCTAGCAGGCTTTTCTTGAAATATTGACAATTTCCAATACATTATCAATACGCAGACCACTTAGGCCGTTTAGGTTGACTGAGCAACAAGCTCTCTGCGCTGCTTAATGACTGGAAATTGAATATTTTTTTTTAAGAAAAGTGATTTCCTATTCAGAGACTGCATGAACTATTTCTACATCATGAAATATGATAATTAATTGATTGACACAGTAACCCTGACAATACTTCAATCTAAAAAGTCTTGTTACAATCTTGGTTATAAATCTGGATAATTATGACATCCGACTATGGCACAACAATGAATATTTATTTACCACAAAATAGTAATAGAAAATTGTTTATCTTGGATAAAATAATAGTCGAGCAACTACAGCTGATCACTGTTATCTAAAGAGCCACAGCTAGTGTTTTAGGAGTCAACCTCTTAAAGATTCACCCTTTTTTTCAATTTTCACCTAACATACCGAAATCTAACTGCCTGTAACTCGGAACGTGAAGCAAGGATATGCATATTTTTGGTATCATTTGAAAGGAAACACTTTGAAGTTTGTGGAAATGTGAAAGGAATGTAGGAGAATATAACACAATAGATCTGGTGAAAGATAATACAAAAAAAAAAACGTTCTTTTGTAATATTTTTTGTACCATCATCTTTGAAATGCAATAGAAAGGCCATCATGTATTATTCCAGCCCAGCTGCAATTCCGATTTTGGCCACTAGATGGCAGCAGTGTATGTGCAAAGTT